>NW_007578797.1:308923-320994 GCF_000690725.1 Stegastes partitus | reverse complement strand
TGTGAATACAGAGCTGCTGCTCAGGTGAGCGTTCCAGCTGAGCGGACGTCAGACGGCGGATGCACGTGTTCTCTGCTGAGGATCCAGTAATCCTGCAGCTCAGAAGGTTCTTTCCTTTGATTGTTATTGTTCTAATTATTATTGAGATTAAAGGTAAAGATAAATCCACGGCGGAAGCAGCTGGGGCCCTTCAGGAGACGTCGGGATTATGGGAGTGGGCGGAGCCTATCGGTTCAGATTCATCTTCATTAGAGTTCAGAAAACGTCCAGGTGCTGTGAGTCCGCCGGGACGAATCAATCAGGTAAACAGCAGCGTGACACCATCGCATCCACTTCTTCTTCCTCCTCCTCCTCCTCCTCCTCCTCCTCCTGCGACTCTCCCTCCGTCCTGTCGGATGCTCGGACGTCTTGACAGCAGCCTATTAGTGAGACTGACACCCAACAGGGAGACGCTGGAAACACTGTGTGTCTGCAGATCTGGATGCTGCTGACAAGTCGTCGGCCGACAGACCTCCGCTGTGTGTCACGCTGCAGGAAGCCCTGGTCTGTGATTGGCTGGCAGGTGTTCTGGTACGCTAAACCTCATCTCCACCTGATATTAACCTTTAATCTGGACGGCTTAGATGGAAACGTTATTGGATCATCCACATCACATCTGGTCTGACTTGACCCGAGAATCTATTATTAACGTTTGCAGAAAAAACTGTCTCGTGCATGTCAGAAAATGTACCACATACCAGCTGTAGTACCTGGATGTTCCACCAGGTGGAGCCTCTTACAGATAGAAAACTGCAGCTCGTTTGTTTTCAATACCGTAGCGACCAGAGGAGGCAGCGGGTCACCATGACAACGACTTTGGTGGTAATTAACACCATCTGACCAAAGCTCGTGCACGACAGACGAGCATCAAATTGGTTCGACAGCAGAATTAAGTGCTGAATTGTAGAATAAAGTGTCAAAGAAAACTAAAAAACAACAACAAATAGAAGCTACTAGACGTAACTCAAGTTATATGAGCGACCAGGAAATAAAAAATGGAGATTTGTTATGTTGGTATCAGGGATGTCAATGGTCGTTAAAACAAAAGGCAGAAAGCTGGTCAGTCCAAACATGATAAAGGATTTTCAAAATAAAGTGGTGTGACAACATCAGATGGAGTAATATCCAAAGCAAGGGAAGGAACATGTGGACGAAGAGGCTAAAACCATAAACACAAGGCTAGAAATGCTAATGCTAATGCTAATAGTAGTAAATAAGTAAAATAAAAACATAAATAAGGGAATAAATAAAGAATAAAGAAGAATACAAGGAACAACAAAATGCATCATGGGAAAAAAAAACAACAACTAGGTGATAAAAATAAAAATAGAAATAACCAATAAGACAAAAAACAAAAAAACAAAAAACAAAACAAACAAAAAAACAACAAGAAGGGCCATACTTGCGTCTGAAAATGTACAGTATACCAGCTGTAGCACCTGGTTGCTCCACCAGGTGGCGCCTATTGCTGTTTCTTGAGAGGGATGACGGCAGTTTGTCGGTTTTTACGACTGTAGTGACCAGAGGAGGCGCTCAGTTGGACTACGGGTGGTTCCATGTTGACAAGCAGAGAGCATTGTGGGGGTTTAGCTAGCATCAGGGACCATGACAAAGACTTCTGAGGAGGTTAATGACACCCGACCGAGCTCACGTATGACAGACGACGTGTAAGTTGTTTGGATTTTAGGAATTTGATTTCAAATTTATCTGCATTGCTTTAACGGTAAACATTACGTGTCATCAGCATAGAGAAAAACACCCACTGTGTTTTAATTGTTTTATTGATTATTGATTGATGACACCGTTGGCTTTTGATCTGGAAAGTTGTATAAAATCGACGTTATCATGTGTTAACCTCCGATGACTTTCACACGCAGACGTTAACTGTACATAACATGGATTAACCTGCCTTCTGATTGGCTGGCAGGTGTTGCTGTGACCTCATCTCCACCTGACAGCAGCCTTTAATCTGGACGGCTCAGATAGAAACACATCACGGCCTTATTGGATCATCCACACCTCGTCTGACCCGACGCTCAGTATTTATCGTTGTTCCAAATCATTGCTGTGAATATTTAATATACATGTTGGATCTTTTCCTGTAAATATGGACGTGCTTTTCAATCCCCAATGAATCGATTTAGATCCTATCAAGCGGTTTCCATGGTGATCACGAGCATAGATTCACCACTAAAGTCCTGCTCTCATCAGATTAACGATAAATATCTGCCAGAGGTGGACAAACCTACAATCCCATCAGCGCTATGGATTTGGTTCCAATATGCTGAAGAACTGACACCAAACTGCATGACAAGGTCCTCTGAGGGACAGAAACTAGAATTCATTTACATGTCAGACATAAAGAGACAAAAATCTGCAGTTTTATAAAGAGTAATTTGTAGTTTTACAACATTTCACTGTATTAAAGTCACCAAAAATATTATTATTTTGCAGGTGTTTTTGATTATTTGAAAGAAAAATCCTGCAAATCAAACAGTGAAAAATGTTAAATATTAGTTTTAATATTTTACAGATTTTTCCTGTTTTGTTAAATTCCACATAATATCTATTAAAATTACTTAAAAGTATAAATTCACTGTATTAAAGGAACCAAAAATATCATTATTTTGCAGGTATTTTACATTATTTGAAAGAAAAATCCTGTACATTAAATACAGAAAAATGGTCTTTAAAAAAAGAAATATTTTACCGATTTTTCTTGTTTTGTTAAATTCCAAATAATATTTAATAAAAATATAATTTTATCCATTAAGTGTAATTTTACAAACTGCAATTCTACAATGTTTGACCATAAAATCACACTAATTTATTGTATTGAAATCAGCCAAAAATATCATCATTTTGCAAATATTCACCATTATTTTTTGCTGTTTTAAAAAAAAAAATTCTGAATAAATCCAGAACCCTGGTGGTGTTGTGTTGGGTCGTGCACGTGACTTGTGGCACCAGTAGTTGTGTAACCAATAAAAAATGAGAACACAAACCTCCAGCTGATAAATAATGATAAAATAATAACATAAATAATTATAATAATCTTCACACCGTCATAGTTTCTGCTCTTGACTATTAAAGTAGCTGGTGGAGGTGGTGGGGCGGTGGACGGGTCGGTGCTGCTTCCCCCAAAGCAAACATTGTGTGTTTGTGTGTTTTTATATCTGTATATGAGTTTTGTGTGTTAATCTTGTAGAAGTTTAATTGCAGACGGTGTGAACGTGGAGCTGAAGCTGACGGAGGTCAGAGCTGCTGCTGCACCAACAATCATCTGAGAACACATAGAACATGCATGAAAGGCTCAGTTTGATCCAAACTCTTCTCCTGTAGATGTGTTGCTGCTTAACGAGCAGCTCAGCAGAAACTCAGTGTTTTGCCCTCGAGGGGCAGAAAAAAGGGTAAAACATGCAGATAGTAGTGACGTAGAGGTGGAATAAAGCCGCTAGCAGCAGAACTTCATCATGTGCACAGAAAAACATTAAAGACATGAATATAGTCAATAAATCATCAAACAACACAAACAGAGTTCAGTAGGTGGAGATCAGCGCAGCAGACGAGATGAAAACGTGAAGCTCTGGTTGGTTTCCTGAGGATCCAACGTTCTTCATCATCTGCTGGACCAGAAGCTTCTGTTTCTTTATTTTACGCACCGATAGAGGTAAAAACAATAAACCGACCGACCGAGGCTGGTTCTGTTCAGCAGGTCGACGCGCTGCAGGAGGAAGTTTCAAACTGTCTCTGAAGCTTTTTGATTACAGTTTGAACATTTTCAGTTTCTTCTCTATCGAGAAAAGATCAAAGAATCTTTCACGTCATCGTTTCAAAAACCAACAGAAACCTTCATATCAACAGGAAGCTACAGAAACAGACATTTAAACGTTATCAGATGCAGAATTCTCACATTAATCAGCTTCACATCAGTTTGTATCGTCTGGAATTACTACAGATTTAATATATTAGTGAATTGTCAAGTATAGAAGAGAGAAAACACATAATATTTTTATATTTGGCAGAAAAATCATGATAAAAAATGATTTACTAGTTTTTTAAAATCCTTATTGTTCTTCATGTTTCTTTCAAATAATGAAAAAATATCAGTAAAATAATGTTGTTAGAAAAATTATTTACTATTTTTAATTGTTAATATACAAATTTGTCTTTTAAATAAACAAAAATTTCTGTAAAATACTATATATTTTTTTAATGGTTTTTATTTTTAATCCTTATCCTTCTTCTTTTTTTTTTTCTTTAAATGTTGGTGAATATTTATAAAATAAGCAGAAAATTACTTCTGCTTTTTAAAATCCTTAGAATACATATTTTATAAATTTAAATAAATGACAAAATATTTGTTAACCAGGAAAATCTGTAACATCAGTAAAATAAGAGCAAAATGTTGATAAAATTACAATAAAACTGATAAAATGTTTTTTTAAAATATATTTTTGTTATTTTTAATTTTATTATTTATTTTCTATTATATTTATTTTTCATTTATATTTTTTAAATATATATGTATATATTTTAAAATTTAGTTCACTTAAGTTTCTGTTGATCAAATTTCAATTTCATAATAGTTTTCAGTGTAAAGTTTTCATTAGTTTCCAGAATGTTTTTCCTAAAGGCAGAATGAAGACATTTTCTCTCATAATGTTCTTAAAACAAGCCAAAATGTTCCACTTTCTCCAAGAAAAGCCTTATTTTGACCCATTTTGTTGCATCTTCGACTTGTTTTCTGGGAGCGAAGCTTCAGATCAGAACTAAAATGCTCCAAAATAAACGTTAACTCTCCAGTTTTCCATCGTTTCCAGCATCAGTCCTAGTGAGGGCCTCCTGCTCATAATAAACCAGCAGCGCAGCAGAATAACTTTAATATCGACGGCGCAGCTTCACTTATTTACTCCGTAATCACAACACAAGTGGCCTCGAAATGAGCCGCAGGTAATTTTCTGATGTTTTCATCGTCTTAAGAGGATTATTTGGAGAAAAACACACTCAGACGTTTCGTTTATCGGCTGCTCCAAGAAACAGCCAGACTGAAAAGAGAAAATGAAGACGAGACTGATGCAGATGGAGGTTGTTTAACTCCTATGTCAGACTTTTATTCATTCGTGTGAAGTCTGAGGATTTCTGTGTCGATTTAAGGCCTTTAAAGGCTCCAAATCAATCACATTTTCTGTATCAAGACGCAGTTTTTCATCTTTTTACGCGACAGATTCTAATATATTGAACATCAGCTGTTAGTTCGTCCAGTTTGAGTCACAAAAACTACAAACATGGAGGCATTTTCTCCACTTCTGTGGCAGGAGGAGGTAGACAGGAAGTGATGTCACCACGCAGACACACCTGTGAGCTGCTGATGGAGGAAGCACAGAGGGGGAAGTTATATCTTTAAGAAGGAGACTTTAAGGACAGTCTGATCCATTCTGGTCACGTTTGCTTCCGATTAAGTCGTATTAAAGCAAACGGAGCGGATTCAGAACCAGCCGGATGGAAGACGTGGAGCTCGTTGGACTTGATTCCACCTGCTTGAGGTGAGTTTCCTCTTTTCTTTCCTCTTGGTTCAGTTCAGTAGCCTCACCAAACCTCCCAAACCTCACAGAAGCTACATCTTTCAGAAGGCTCATTTTATCTCAAATCAATACTGAAACGCTGGATCGTCTCTGATTCGCCTGAATTTTTCACAGCATGAAATCTAAATATTTATAAAGATATCTGAGAAGTTTTAGCTTCATGTTTAAAACGCTGTCTGAGAAAAACTGTTTAAAAGGTGGCCGGTGGGCCCACTTCAGCAGGTTTCAGAGGCTGAGGATCTGAGGAAGTATTAAAGATAAAAACCAGAACCTGTGATATTAGACTGCAGATCAGATGATGTCTGATTATGGGGGAGATGGAATATGATGAAGCCGTCCTGAAAAGTTCCATCTTTAAGACACCACAGTCTGGTTTAACTCAAGCAAAGTCAGGTTTAACACCTGTGGAGTCTAGTTTCTCTGAGTAAAGAATAGTTAAAGTCGCTGGACTATTGTCTTAATTCTACTAGACTCTGGTTCAGTTTTAAGAAAGTCTGGTTTAATCCCAGTAGCTTCTACTTTAACCTGAGTAAAGTATAATTTAAGCCTCTAGAATATTGTCCTAATTTTACTCGACGCTGGTTCAAGCTTAATAAAGTCAGGTTTAATCCCAGTAGCCTCTAGTTTAACCTCACTCGGGATTAATCAAGTAAAGTCAGGTTTACCCCCTGTAGAGTCTAGTTTAATCTGTGAGCAGTGTAGTTTAACCCTCCAGAATGTTTCTTAATTTTACTTGACGCTGGTTCAAGCTTAATAACGTCAGGTTTAATCCCAGTAGCCTCTAGTTTAACCTCACTGCAGTCTGGTTCAAACCAAGTAAAGTCAGATTTACCCCCTGAAGAGTCTAGTTTTACATGAGCAAAGTATAGTTTAACCCTCCAGAATATTGTCTTAATTCTAGTAGATGGAGATTCAATCTTAATAAAGTCAGGTTTAATCCCAGTAGCCTTTAGTTTAACCTCACTAGAGTCTGGTTCAATCAAGTAAAATCAGGTTTAATCCCAGTAGAGTCTAGTTTAACCTGACTTAAGTATTGTTTAAGCCTCTAGAATGTTGTCTTTTAATTCTACTAGACGCTGGTTCAGTCTTAACATGTGGCCAATCATTTTAAGGAATTGGGTAAAATAGAAGTTAAAACCAGTTAAAAAACAGTTTTCTTTCACAGCGTAGCTTCAGTTTTGTCGTGTGTTTTTTGAATTTTTGGTTTTTAATTTTTTTCTGTTAAAATCTTGCTATTTGTTTTATGATATTTACTGAATTATGGCTTCATGTGAAACTCTTTGCTTCTCTTTGGATCTTCAACATCAATTCAATGTAATTCACAACGTTAGCGTCGGCTAATAAACGTAGCTGGATTCTTCTTTGTTGGCTTGTGTTTGGTCATCCAGCCTTTAATCTGTTGCCTTTGGTGGAGAAACGTTGCTGTTAATGGAAACATTGACCGCGTTGGGAGAAACATGGTCGCCGTGGGTGAAAACATTGTTGATGTTGGTCACAGTTTCTGTTTCATTTGGTAGAAACATGGTTGTCATGGAGACCGTCGATGCTCCTGGAGGCAAAGCGACGCAGAAACCAAATGTCGAGAGTTTGTTCCTTTTGATAGAAACATCGTTTTTATTGCTGTTCCACAAAACTACCTTCATACACAACTGAACTGCATTTTTACTCCTTTTCATCCAACCAATCATGTGTTAGACGGATCTGTCACCATGGTAACTCAGAAAATGGACTTAAAGGGTCGAGTTTGAAGCCAAACCAGGACATTTTTCTGAACTCTAACAGGTCATTTTGGTGCTGAACAAGTAAAAGTGTCGAACAAAGTGAGATGTTTTCTTAAACTGAGCCAGAAGAAGCAAAAAACGAAAGTAAACAAGAATAGAAAGTGATTTTGAAGACAAAGAATGACGATCTGTTGTTGTTTATCCCAAACTGGTCACTAATTAGTTTCATCTCAACACAAAATTTAAACTATTTCAGGACACAGTTCAGTTGCACCAGAACGTCGTGTCGGGACGGTAGATGTTTCTCCAGATCCCGTCCATGTTTCAGGCTGTGATTCTTCTACAGTCAGAGTTTGTCCAGAACTTTTGATTTCATCTGAGTGTTTTGGATTTTATGGTCTTAAACTGAAAACTCCCAGCAGTGATCCCTGCCTTTTACTGGCTGCTGCTGCTGCTGACGGGGTTGATGCACCGTGTGGTTGTGTGTTTGGTTGTGTGTTTGGTTGTGTGTTTTAGTGTGTGGTTGTGTGTTTGGTTGTGTGTTTTAGTGTGTGGTTGTGTGTTTGGTTGTGTGTTTTAGTGTGTGGTTGTGTGTTTGGTTGTGTGTTTTAGTGTTTGGTTGTGTGATTGATCGCTGCTGCCAGGCCAGGGTTGCTGCACAGTTCTGAACGCCGGCTGCTAATTGATGGAGCTCCTCTGGGCCTCGTTGTGTCCGACAGCAGAAAAAGACTCTGCAGGTTCAGAAGCAACTCGTCTGCTCGGACAGAAAATATGAAAACACGTCACCAGACCTCAGGCTGAAGCTGCCGAGGCTTCTGTCTGCGGCTCGGTTCTGTGACAGAAACATTTTATAGCTGTTAGAAAAAACAACAACTAAACAAACCAGGACTGACGACTGGTTATGACTCGTCATGAAAACGTCTCTGAGTTTGATCAACGTCAGCAACAGTTTCCTCCCTGAAGGAAACATCAACAGAGTGACACAACGTCGAGATAAAGGCAGTTAAAGAACCTTCAGCAGCAGCAACGCAACTGGTCAACCAAAGAAACATTGCTGATGATATAAATGTTGTTGCTGTTGCTAGAAACATTGTTGCTGTTGGTAGAAACTTTGTTGCTGTTCTTTAAATGTTGTTGCTGTTGCTATAAATGTTGCTGTTGGTAGAAACATTTTTATCATTGATAGAAATGTTGTTGATCTTGACAGAAGCATTGTTGCTGTTTATGTTAATGTTGTTGCTGTTGCGAGCAACATCGTTATTATTGAAATAAATGTTGTCACCGTTGGTAGAAACATTGTTGCTGTTGATATAAATGTTGTCGCTGTCGAGAGCAATATTGCTATGATTGACAGAAATGTTGTTGACTCTAATGGAAATGTTGCTGTTGTTACAAACATTCTTGTTGATATAAACTTTATTGTTGTTGATAGAAATGTTGCTTCTGTTAGAAACATTGCTGCTGTCATAGAAACGTTGCTGTTGACAGAAACATTGTTGCGTTTGATAGCAACATATAATGTTCCTGTTGGGAGAAACCTTGTTGCTGTTTATATAAATGTTGTTGCTGTCGAGAGCAACATTGTTGTTGATGGAAATGTTGTTGATCCTAATGCAAATGTTGCTGTTGACAGAAACATTGCTTGTGTTGTTAAAAATGTTCCTGTTGGTAGAAATGTTGCTGTTAAAGGAAACATTGCTGCTGTAACAGAAACATTGCTCTTTACAGAAACATTGCTCTTTACAGAAACATTGCTGTTGACAGAAACGTTGCTCTGGACAGAAACATTGTTGCTCTTGATATAAATGTTGCTGCTGCTGCTGGCACTTCAAAACATTGCATCCGTTGACCTCTTGTGGAAACGTTGCTGTATGTTGAATGCTGTATGGTTGTGTGTGAGTCAGCGTCACTGATGGAGACATAGTTGCTGTTTGCTAGAAACTTTGTTGCTGCTGAAAGTTTCCCATGGACAGTTTCCGTTGCTTGGATCAGTAGAAACCTTTTCACTGTTGGTGGAACCATAGTTGATGATGCTATTGGCAGCAGCACTGATTCCTCTGACGGAAACCAAAGCTGGCGTGCTGAGAAACCTCGTTGCTTTGGTAAAACAGAGAATAAATGTTGTGTTTATTTCTAGATATCAGCTGATGTTTGATGAAAACGGTGGTTCAGCGTTGATCAGCTGATAGAATCGTGGTCACACGTTGTAATTCTCGTTAATATTTGCTGTAATATTTCCTCCATCTGATGGAATCTCATTAAATATGGACGAATCTGAACCTCCAGTAAACACTGAAGATGAATTATCCGCCTCGCTCTGGTGTCTCTGCTCAATATTTGATGAGTCGATGATCTGACAGATGCAGATGAAGCCGATTCTCCTCCACCTCATCATCGTCCTCGGCCAATGACGTCGTCCGACCCGTGACTCCATGGCAACCATCATTAACCAGTCAGTGAGCTCTAATCCAAGATGGCCGCTCTGTTGTAAATCGGATATGAATGATCACAATCCTTCTGCTCGACCGCCTCTGATCTGCTGGAATCGTTTTAATCATAAATTATAGATGTGTTTAAAATGGTGTCTGTGAAACTTCAGGTCAATATGTCAACATCATTCCTTTAAAATCTGCCCGTCGACCCACTTTCAGCAGCTTTTTTCTCACGTTGAAATTTGATTCTGTTTGAACAACAACATCTGAGGAACTATTAAAGATTAAAACCTGAAATGTTCTCTGTTATTTCTCATCATGTCACTGATTCAGAATCTGTAATACTGGACAGTAGATTAAATAATCTGATTATGGGGGAGTTGAAGTATGAAGAGAAATTGAAGCCTTCATGAAAAGTTCCATCTTTGAGACACTAGAGTCCAGTTTAACGTCAGTAAAGTTAGGTTTAGGACCCTAGAATATTGTCTTAATTCTACGAGACACTGGTCCAATCTTAACAAAGTCCAGTTTAATCCCAATAGCCTGTAGTTGAACACCACTACAGTCTGGTTCATCCCAAGCAAAGTCAGGTTTAACCCCTAGTAGAGTCTGGTTTTACGCACATAAAATCAGGTTTAACTCCAGTAGCTTCTAGTTTAACATCACTAGAGTCTGGTTTAACCCAAGTAAAGTCTGGTTTAACCACAGTAGCTTCTAGTTTAACCCTATTGGAGTCTGGTTTAATCACAGAAGCTTCTATTTACCCTAATAGAGTCTGGTTTAAGCCCACATAAAATCAGGTTTAACCCCGGTGGCCTCTTGTTTACCCCACTACTGTCTGGTTTAACCCACATAAAGTCAGGTTTAACCCCAGTAGCCTCTTGTTTACCCCATTGGTGTCTGGTTTAACCCCAGTAGCATCTTGTTTTCCCCACTAGTGTCTGGTTTAACTCACGTAAAGTCAGGTTTAACCCCTAGTAGAGTCTGGTTTCACCCACATAAAATCAGGTTTAACCCCAGTAGCCGCTTGTTTACCCCACTAGTGTCTGGTTTAACCCAAGCAAAGTCTGGTTTAACCACAGTACCTTCTATTGACCCTACTAGAGTCTGGTTTAAGCCCAATAATGTCTGGTTTAACCCTACTAGAGTCTGGTTTAAGCCTACTAATGTCTGGTTTAACCCTACTCAAGTCTGGTTTAAGCCCACTAATGTCTGGTTTAACCCTACTAGAGTCTGGTTTAAGCCCACCAATGTCTGGTTTAACCCTACTAGAGTCTGGTTTAAGCCCACTAATGTCTGATTTAACTCTAGCCAGACACGATTTAACGATTATTTCCCATAAATATTTGTTTTTACTGCAGAGCAGTTGTTACTGATAGTTCTTTATCAAAATGGACTTTGAGAATTATGAAAATATCTTAACCAGATAAATGTTGTTGAAAAAAACCTTGTGTATTTGGAAAGACCAGGATTCATCAGAAGCTCTGTGAGTTTAAAGAGAAGCAGAACCTGTGGCTGATGTGTGATGAAACATTTCCACTATAATGTGTTCTGATGATAAACTGAAACAGGAACTATTTCTTTCCGAGCGTGAAAACAGAAGCTGTGTTTTCTGCCTCTGTGTGTTTGGCTCAGCGTCTGGTTACTGGAGGTCATTTCCTGAAGAGTCCACACAGTAAATGTCAGAGATGCTCTCAGTATTGAGTGGATGAAGTAATGAGGCTCTGGCCTTCACATTGATCAGCTCCTTAACGGGTTTGATGGTCAGACGGCAGCGTTTCACTTCCTCCTGCCGCCTCACATTTTGTGCCCTTTGCCAAAGGCCCTAATGAACCATTTCTGTGCAGCCATAACTCTCTGCTGCATTCTGTCCATTAAAGCCTGGATGTGATAACTAACCTCAGAGGATGAGGTCTGCGCCCACGCATTGACATCTCGGCATTCGTAGTCCCCAGAGGATGCATGATAATGACTCTGGAGAGTCTCTGGACTCATGTCACCATCAGAGAGGATTTTAATTCCCTAAACGAGACGCTGTTGGTCGCTGAGCAGATGATGTCTGGTGGTTATGTTCTGTCATCGTGGTCCATGAGTTCCTAAAACAATAAGTGGATTATTGAATTCAAACCGAGTGCTTTTTAATAAACTTGACATTTCGATTTCAGAACATTGTTTAAGGAAAGCGACAGAGTTTAGTTCTGGGTTGCTGAAGACACAAAGTGCCTGTAAAATGAATTAATGTTGATTTAATTTGGATTTTTGGGCAAGTAATTACCAAAAAAACTCCAAAAGAC
>NW_007578797.1:303339-305728 GCF_000690725.1 Stegastes partitus | reverse complement strand
TGCTGACACACTGATGATTCTGGATCTGAAGCTGCCCTGAAACGGCTCCAAGTGGCTTTCTGACTTGTGTAACTCAATGATGTTCTTCTCCAGATCTTTGCTGAGCTCCTCAGACTTCCACACTGTAGAGTTTGAGTCCAATGAGTGGATCCGATGGTTCTGTTGAAACTGGATCAGAGGAGTCAACAGCTGGAGTCGATCAGAACCACTCAGGAGAAGTTAAGAGGTCATGAAACTAAGACAATTTGATGAACACAACCTTCTACATCATCAATGCTGATAATTCAAGTTGCTGGTTGTCTATTTATGACCAAACAGGTTTCATCATGTTTCTAGAAAACCTTTAATAAACCTAAGAAAGAACCAAATGCAGGATTGTTTTTGTATTCAGAGCTACAGGACTCATTGTGAGATACTTTGCTTGTTAAATGTCTGTCTGAGCGGTTTGGGGATAAATACCTGAAGACGGGCTGTTTGCAAACGGCTCGGCTTGGTCCAAACAGGAGCTTAATCAGCCTGTTTAGTGTTTCTGCAGCGGTGCTGATCAGGTGTTTTATTACAGGGTCAGACGGAGCGGCGCTGGGTGGATTCTTCAGAGCTGCTCGCGGGCTTTTCTAACGCCGTCCTTAATGCTGCTGTTATTCTTGAATCTTTGTGGTTTTGACACACTGACCTTTTGTTTTAGTGCCACATTCGGGCCAAACGTCTCCACTGGTGAGACTCTCAGAGCAGATAATGCTGTTTGTGCTGCTTCATGTCGGGTCTTTATCAGGATTTTAGAGGTTTTTATATTAAACTATTTTCTCCTTCAACCTGCAGTAACCCTGCAGGGGTTTTAGAAACACGCTGCGAACACAACGCTGATGTATTACGACCTTTTACCAGCGTTCAGCGCTTCTCATTTCTTTCAGGAGTTTCAGGGTTTCGGCCTCTTTTTACAGAGAAGAACGATAAAAGGCTGAAATGTTCGGTTAATTCTCATCATGATTCAGAAATGATTTCCCACAGAAATGATAGTAAAGTCTGCCCAAAACGACTCTGCTCATGTTAAAAAACGACATTTTAATAGTTGTATTTGTAGACTGTCGAAGCTGCTCAATCAGTCATGGAAGTTAAGCAAAAACAACTTCTGAGTATTTCAAAATAAAAGCANGGATTTGATGCTTGCACGACAAAAAGACGGATCCTTCTGACATTCGCAGTTATTTACATCACTAATAAGAAACAAAACTGGTCTAACAATCCAATCCAAGACATTTTAATTAAAAAAAATAAAAAATAAGCTATAGCTCTTTTTTTGTTTGCAGTTAGTTTTAGTGTTGGGAAAAACCTCACATCTCAAAAGACGAGAGAAACATCCAAACCACATTTTTGACATATAAAAGTCCTTAAGAACAAGAAAACAAATAAAAGTCATTCTATTTTTAACAAATTTCCAATGAACTGATGGTTTTCTTTATGTATGATGTTGTTTTTGGTATAAATAACCACAATATTATGCTGTTGACGTCCAGATGTTCTTTAAAAAAGAACAAATAGATGAATAAACGTTTGACATCGTTGTGATTCATCCTCCTGGGAGCATGAATGTCTGCAGCGTTTGATCCTGATCCAGCTGTTGAGATGTTTCTGGTTGGACCAAACATGGTGGAACAACTGAACCAAACTGAACATTTTTTCCCCCAAATTTAAGCAAAAACCAAAGTTATGTGAGAAAGACTTGAAAACAAACTTTTACTTTCTGTGTGTTGTCGCCGGCTTTCTAAAGTTTTAACCGCCAGACTTCTGTCCCGGTGGGAAAACCGACGTCCTCGAAAACAACACGGGACAGAAAATGAAAGTATCCCTGAAAGGACTGAAGCTAATGAGGAAACCTTCACGTCCTCCGTTTCTGCTCCACATTCCTCAGCTTCGTGACCCAGTTGTCCCAAACGGAGGATCGTGTTGGTGACGAATTCACCGCTGATGTAATCACAGAACAACAGAGCAGCTCCGTTATGACGCATCAGGAGGAACTTTCGCTTTCTAACGCTGTTGTTTTGATGTTTTCGTTGCATCAGTCGTCCTCGGGGTGTAAATATCAAATATATGAACACAGGATGACACAAATCTGTGAAATAAACTGATGGAACAAGACGAAGATGAGGGGAAAAGGCTTCTTTTTTTTTCTTGCACAACCAGGAATCCCAGATGTTCTTACATCTGTCACAGTCACACTGTTCCATACTGATCAAGCCGAGAAGGAAAAATAAGCAGATGAAGCCATTTACTGAACCACTGAGTAACTGATGACCTGCTGCTGATCAGTCAGGAGTCTGGATGAAATATGATGTTACACAATCCTGCATGTTGGTTCTTTGATGGATTTATTAAAGGTCTTCTGGAAAAA
>NW_007578797.1:296961-301124 GCF_000690725.1 Stegastes partitus | reverse complement strand
TCGTTACAGAAACGTTACTTTAGCAGCTTTAAGGAAACATGCTAACGTAGCTAGCGTGCTAACTGTGGAGCTCCTTGAACAGAAATGAAGCGTTCGGAGAATCATTGATCCGCCTCATTCTGGGTTTTCAGCCAAATGAACGAGTCTCTGTGGTGAAGAAGACGATTCATTTGGCTGCTGGAGAATAAACTCAAACACAAGCTTTGAATAAAAACCAGAGAAGAAGAAGAAGAGTCGACTTTGAACGAAGCCTTCGGGCAGTTTCTAAACTAAACAAATGAGAAACTCTTTAAACGTTCTCACATCAAACTGAAGTCTGCCGTCAGAGACACAGCTTCTCACTCAGACTCTACAGCTGATGTTGTTGGAAGTTAAAGAAATAAAGTGCAATCATTTCATTGTGTACATTCATCCTGCAGGAATCTGATGAGTTTAATAAAGGTTTGCAAACAAACAGCCGCCAACAGGGATCAGATCTGCTGTTTATCTGCTCATCGGTCTTTATTCTGTCGATTTAATTTCACTCATAGCTTCACGTTCTCGTTATTTTATCTGGAAGTTGTTATTCCAAAGCAAAATATACAACAGAAAAATACATACGTGGTGAATTTAGTGAGTTGTGTGTCATCGAAGTGATTCTCTGAAGTTAGATTTTTCCACATAACTGATATTTTTTAGCTGCAAATGAGCAAAAATAGTGAAATATGACGTGTTTGGTCTGAAAACGGCCTGAAAGCAAAAATATTTATTACAGAAGAGCAAGAAAACCCATTAAAACATTTAAATATGAGAATTTCGAACCCTGACAGTTTAACTTGATGATTAACTTTTTATTTTTATTTTCAGAAATTCGTCTTCGTTGCTCCTGTTTGTCTGTTTTCTTTAAATTTTATTCTCTTTTATTAGTTATAAAAATAAATCAGGCTGCCAAAACTCACCTGCAGAAATTAATAGTGTGTATGAATATATAAAATAAATAAATATGTACTTTTACTTGACAGTTTTTCGTGAATATAAGGTGCAATATTTAACTTTAATCTCATTTTCAGGCGTCATATTTCACCATCTTGTCTGTTCTGGTCTTACTTTAGCTCACTGGCTGTATTCTATTCATGCATCAGGCTAACATCTTGTTGCTTTTCTCTGTTTTTTAGGTGATTAATAAAGATAAAGAAAAGAAAAAAATAAATCTAAAGTCTTGTTTTAAACTTGATCGTTGAACCTCCAGAATCCTGCAGCTTCAGTCGTAAACGTCTCAGAACCGACCAGAACCTTCGATAAAACACAGTCGAGGCCTTTTGTGCTCGTCCGTCTCGTCCGTCTCGTCCTCCAGACGGTGTTTCTGGACGTTTTCTTGCGGAGCTGAAGCTGATGAAGCAGCAGAGCGTGTTGGAGGCTCTGATTTACTGCATTGATCGGCTGCCGTGTGGAGCCGAAGCTGCTCTTTGTTACCAAACTGAAAACACGACGACGGACCGACGGCGAAGCAGCCTCTGGTCCAGAAGACAACAAATAAAATGTGTTTCTGAAGTTCAAATGAGAAAATAATACGAGATCAGGTTATAAAAGACACACCGACGAGGTTCGATGTGTAGAAATGAGCTAAAACAAACCCAAAGAATCCTTGAATCTCCGTCTAGAACTACAAACATGGCGGCTTCATGTCGCTCTCCTCCCCCCAACAGAAGCCAATAATCAATTCCAAACCTGTAAACATCGAGCCGATCAACTTTTTGCACCAACACAAGCAGAAATCTGACACAGAAATCAAACTTTCAGGCTTTTTAAACTAGATTTAAACGTAAAATTCAAGTTTTTTTAAAAAAAAATCAGATTTGACTGACGATTAAAAACCAAGATGGCCGCCACAGCTTGTTAAACCGTCCCAGTTCTTCTGCTCCGTCATCTCGGACTCGCTTGAAACCTTTTTTAATCACAAACTATAAATATTTATTGCTATCTCTGAATTTTTTAACCTAATATGTCAAATACTTTCCGAGATATCTTTTAGAAATATATTGCTGACCCATTTTCAACAGTTTTTTTTTCTCACATTGATGCTGTTTTATCATTAAAATCTCAGGAACTATTACAAATGTAGATATTTATCTGAAATATTGGACGAGTTGATGTGATTATCTGCTGAATCCACTGGATTACTGATAATCTTCACAAATATTTTACTAATATCTTCATAAATATCCAGATTTTATGATTTAAAAAAAAACATTTCAAGCAAATCTGAGATGTTGGAGCAGAAGAATCCAGAAAAGATGCTTTTAACAAAACCAAAAAACAACTTTTATGTGATTAAATCTCTTCTTGTTCTGAAAAAAGCATCTAAATTAATGAGACTACAAGACAAGACATCCATGAAGGTAGAACGGTTTTGACTCTTGATGTGTCTTGAAGGTCTTTGAAGGCATCTTCTGGATCTTTAAACCTCCTTCTTCAGCTGTTCCACACTTTTACATGAAATTTCCCCAAAAAGTTCCAATTTAACGTCTTTGAATTTAATAATTATCTTCCTCCAGACGTCTACGTTGTTCTTCCTGGTGGAGAAACCAAACTGGTGTGCTTCTAGTCGAGGTTGTTGTTGATGAAGGTTCCTCCAGGTGCTGCTTTCTTCAGGAGGAACGTTTTTATAGCTGCTATGAATCATGAGATGTTTCAGGTCCAGTCTTGAGATCTTCTTGCTTTGGGCTCCGTGATGTGAAATCCTAAACATCTGAGATTTATTCTGAGGTTTTCTTTTCATTCCAGCATTCATTTTTAATCCTCCGGCTGAGAGCGAACACCTCCTCCTCTGAACCTGTTCTTGGTGCTCGAGCAGGAAAACCAGTTTTCCTTCTTCACCCACATTTTCTGCGTTTTTCAGAGGTTTCCAGAGTTGTTGTTTTTTCTGCTGGTTTCACTTCAGGCGCCAGTAAAACCCAGAAGAGCTTCGGTACACTAGGTTTCCTCCGATGTTCCCTCCGTTGCTTTTCTTCTCCAGCTGCAGGAACCAGGGTTTGCTCCTCAGGCTCTTTGCTTTCTGCAGTTATTGACGTGGACATTAAATTATTGACGTGGTTTTAAACTCAGGTGTTAAAACTGTAACTGAGAATCGGTCCAGACAAAGTGTTCAACGATTATTCTGACAAATAAGAAGACGTGTCTGCTTGAAGCTCTGCTGGACGTTCTGCAGAAACTCACTGTGTTCAAGAGCCAAAGTTAAACTGAAGGAGAATTCAGTTTAAACCGTATTTATCAGCCCTAAACATCCAAAATGTATCTGAAATATACGTATAATATATAATTATATATAATATTATTGGTGCGTTTACACAGATGTCATTAAACTGAACAATAAAACTTCTACTTTAACATATCGCAGGTCATCTAGCTTTAAGCTTTTGTTGTTTACGTCGGTTTTCGTTCTCTTTCTGGTTCAATTTCTGAAAATATCGTGTTTTGTTTTGTTATGTTTTTCTTTTTTTTTTGTTGCAATTTACAGGTTTAAAGTTTGGTCATGATGCTGCCACCACCGTGCTTCATGGATGTTTGAAGCATCTCCTCTATTTTTTGGGTTACCATGGTAGCAAATCCATCTGATATATGATTGGTTGGCTGAATAGTAACGACAGTGGAGCAGTGAAATGCATGACAAGGACATTCTGATTAAAATTGTGTTTGTTCCAAACAAACATAATCCAGCAGAAAATCTGATTCTTTCAAGACGTAGTTGAGAATTTTATCTGTGCAGAAGCTCTGTGGAGGCTGGGTTCTACCTGGTTCTACCTGCACTTGGCATTAACTCGTCAGATTTGCAGTCCAGACGTGCAGCTTTAATTCTTTCAGGATGTCATTGAACAGTGTGGGAGCGTAAAAGTGCAGCAGCTGATTAAACAGGTCGGTTTTCAAACGTTCCAGAAGTCAGACGATTACGTAAAGTTCAGGGTCAAACGCTGGAGTAAAGTTTCTGAACTGCGTCGGATTAAAGAAAATCGTCTTTTACCATCAAACTAAAGATTTAAAAACTCTTTTCTTCCTCCGGATGTTGAATCGCTGATCAGAGTCTGAAGATTAAAGTCTGCAAGTCAAAGAGAGCCATTAAACTGATTCTTCACCTGATTATAAAGACACCTGTAAACCCGCTGTAATCAGCCAATCAGCCAATCAGG
>NW_007578797.1:293124-294540 GCF_000690725.1 Stegastes partitus | reverse complement strand
TGCACGGTTCCCTGCGTGCGTCTGTTTATCTGCAGAACCCGACCAGGAGTTCTGCCCGTTCTCGGAGGGCTGCTCCTTTGTGGATAAATGTTTCTTTTTAACAAGGCCATGAACATCACGGGACGCATCACGTGTGATCGGTGGGACGCGAGTCTTTGCAATAAAATGGATTCCAGCTGTCGGCGGCTCTGAGTTATTCAGGATATTTCTCCTCAGAGGGACTCATTGAAATTCAATGGCTACATTAGTTATCTGACTGCGAGCCCGGTGGCGACACGCTGTGACGCCGCCGCCGCCGTTTCCCATTAATTTTTATCTGACTGGAAACAAGTTGTGTTTTTTTTTGTTTTTATAAAACTCACTCCTTTATCGACGGTTTACAGCAGCGGCGGCGGCGGCGGCGGCGGCGGAGCTCGGACGCTCACAACAGCAGAATAATGAAGCCGCTCCAGAGAGCCGTGGCCTTTTCCAGACAGAACAGATCCGCCGTGACACCGGACCCGGCTCTGAGCGCTCGGTGTCACCTTAATGAGGACGTCGGCGTTCAGAGGGAAGCTCCCGTTAATGTGGTGATAACGAAGGAAGCAGGACGGAGACGAGCGCCGGGGTCATGAAAGGTCAAAGTCAGCATGGAGGGAAGCAGGAAGTCTGGAAACGTGGCAGCAAAAGACAGAAAACATCTGGAATCCTGTAAAATACAGTAACTGGGAAACAAAACTGTGCAGGTGTCAGTAAATATCTGAGAAATAATCACATAATAATAAATAAATACAATAATTACACTTTTTAAGATTTTGCTTTAAATCTGGCATAAAATCTGTATTTTAATTCCAAAATTCCAGACATTTTCTTTTAAATAATGATCTGTAAAATAACAATATTATTACAAGATTTTGCCCATTTTGCGCACTAAAAGAGCAAATTAATATTTGTAAAAATATAAACAATGATGTGGATATGATTTACAATTTTGACCTGTTTTATAAGTGAATTTATTAATTTTCTCTGTGATTTGACTGAATATTGTGTGAATTTTAATTTTAAAATAAGAAAAATCTTTGACCAAACAGTTTAAATAGGCATTTATAAATCCCTAATATACATGAATCTTCTATTATATATTAAATATGAGTAAAATGATGGTAAAAACTGTAATTTATGGAAAAAGACAAATTAATGTTTACTACAATACAGATTATTGACGTGGACATGATAAAGTTTGTGGTCACACAGATAACTTGTTGGTTTTCTGTGGTTTTTGTCGTTATTTTCTGTAAAAAAACCTAAAAAAAAAAGAAGTCTGTCAGTACAACAGTTGACCATTTTTTAATCATTAATATCGATCATTTTCAATAATTTTTTTTCTTCTATAAATAAAGGAAAAACAGTTTAGTTTTATGGATGAATATTGCAAAA
>NW_007578797.1:289978-292594 GCF_000690725.1 Stegastes partitus | reverse complement strand
GAGACAAACAGAAAAAAGAGAAGAAACAGGCTGACGGGTTTTACAACTGATGGAAGCTAAACCTCAGTCTGACATCAGGCCACAGCTGCTGATGGAACTAAACCAGAACGATGAAGCAGAACGATGCTGAAAACATTTGAGTGGAACCACAGAGTTTGGATTTTCTGCTCCATATAGTCACTGGATGGGTTTGATGTTTGGGTTTCAGTTCTGGTTCGGTTTGCTTGACTTTCTGTTCTGCTCCTCCTTCTTCTGAGGCTCTTTTGCATGCGGTTTTAATTCTGGGATCGTGGACTCCAGCGTGACAATGACAGCTATTACACAGACGGGTTCCTGCTGCAGAACCATAAATAGAACCGGGAGACGACGGGGATCGCTGCTGTACGTTCACAGCTTTGTGTCTCCTGTTGGTTATTTCTGTGGCTCTGATGGAGCTTCTCTGTGGCCTCCCGCCGCCTTCGTTCCATCACTGTCTCCGTCTCTCACATCTCCTCCAGCCTCTCCGGTGCTCTCTCCACCTCCGACCACATGCAGCCTCGGGCTCTCCATTAAATCTTCATATTAGCGAGACGTCGCGCCGCCGTCGCTGTAATGACTGCGGGAACGCGGCGTATCTCTTCATTTGCTTTCAGGTCGATTCTCCACGCTTTGCATCCCTCGTTTTCCCCTCCATGTGCCCCTCGCAGGATTTATTAGCGCCTATCTGCGGCTCTACTGTATCCGTGACACAGCCGGGGGCTCGTTTGAACTGTAAAAGCCGCGGCTGGGAGAGCTAATCTGCCCACATGTAAAGGCTTAATCCACATTGATCTGCAGATGAACCCAGATCAGAGCAGATTAGATAAGGCTTGTTCACCAAACACCAGCACCGACCCCCCGCAGCCGCCCCGCAGCCGCCTTCATCATCCAGTCTGCAGCTGGAGATGAAGGAAACACCAGACTGATCTCTGAGTTTGGCGAAGACGAGCTGAAAGGAAACAACTCGGTGCTCCTCCCAGCGTCAGGAAATACAGCAAACAAGCTGGNTCTTTTTTTTTACATATAAACTTAGTGATCCAGATGTTCTGTGCAGCAGCACCGTCTCCTTTTCTAAATTATATTTTACTGCGTTTCCAGAATTTGTCTCCAAACCGTCGCTGGGTGTCGATATTCTCCGGTTCACGTTGATTTATCGTCACAAAGTGTTCACCGACGTCTTTTCCTGCTCACGCTTGGTCCCATTATGGATTCTGGCCCGCGGTCGGAGTCCAGTGCAGCGGGTTTGTTAATCTGTGGACGTCGTGTGAAACAGGAGCTGACCTTCCAGCTCTGGCTGTGATTCATAGACATCAAACACTCGCAGCCTGGACTCTGAATTTACAACAGTCCCCCTGAAATATGAGCGATCAGGAGCGTTTGTGTGTCCGATTGGCTCCGAGCAGCCGGACCCACGAGTCCAAAGGATCCAGAACACAACGAGTGTAGAAAAAACAGCAACAACAGAGTTAAACAGTGAACCAGGGACGTGCAGCAGCTTGTGTTTGATCGACCAAAGCTTTAGTAAAGCATTAAAGAACTGAACTGTCTGAATGTGGTCGACCCGACGGTACCGGTCCACAGACACTCACTGACAAGGTTCTCTGAGTTGTGTGAAGCCACTTTGGAGGGTTTGTTTCAGCACCAGTATTGGTCCAACAGCACCACACTGAGTCACTTCCAGCTGTTGAGGACGGTTTCCTCTGAGGTCATTAAACACCTGCAGCAGCTTGTTATGAGCATCAGTCGCCTGGAATCAGACGCTCTGATAACAAACTGTGTTAATTAGAGCAGCTACTGTCTTTAACATGAAGTAAAACTCTACTTTTGTGTTTTGTTGGCTCTCTTTTTTTCTTTTGTGATTACCGTAATGTCTGGACTATAAGCTGCTACTTTTTTCTCACGCTTTGAACAACGATGTGGCTAATTTATGGATTTTTACACATTTGCCTTCAGACCAAAGCAACACTGAGAGCAACAAGATAGCGATCAGTGACTTTTCCTGGCAGGCTGCTGTAGGTTTATTTTCTTAACCAGCCGTGTTACAGGAACTGTTCAGAAAAAAAGCATCTACATGTTTGTGTATGTTAGCGGTACGTATTTAATGAAACATTTAAAACATCTTTCTGTGTTAATATCTCATGTTTCACCTGCAGCCTGTATGTGGACACACCTGGTTTTCTCTTTAGAGTCAGTGGGTGTGACTTATATTCAGGTGCACTTATAGTCTGGAATTTACGGTAAATGTTGTTTTGCGTCTGATTAATGTGATTTTGTAACGAATCTTCTTTTCGCTTGTTGATGTTTTTTCATGTCGCTTTGGGAAAGTTTTGTGGCTCATTTTTTCTTTTCCGTCTTGTTTGCGATGTTTTGTTCTTTTATTTTGTGTCTTTTTTTTGTCATTTTTGTCTCATTTCTGTTGTTTGATGTTTAATTTTTATCATGTTGTGTCTCGTTTTCCTGTTGCAGCTTGTTTGTGCTGATTAGTTTTTTTTTTCTCATTTTGACTTTTTGCTTCGTTTTGTTTTTTGTTTGGGTCACTTTTTTTTTGTCATTTTGGTGTTTTTTGTGTTGTTTTTGTTGTTTTGTTTTCATTTTGTG
>NW_007578797.1:283280-286396 GCF_000690725.1 Stegastes partitus | reverse complement strand
TAACAACATAAAGTAAAGCTCAGAGATCCATGAGGGTTTAATCCGGCAGATGAAGGTCGTGAACCAGCTGAAGACGAAGTAACTGAACAGAACTTATGTAAGAGCTCCACCAGCTGCCGTGTTCTCGTCTGCAGATGCAACAGAAGCGTATTTACTCTGTTCTGCGGCTTTGCGGCGCTACTGAAGGCTTTTGTGTGCACAGATGAAAGATGACGGTTTCTGTTTCCAAACCGCCGTCAGATCCGAACCGACGCGGTCAATAATAAATGTTTTCCTCAGCGAGCGAAACCAGAGACGAGCTGCTGCTGCTGCTGGGCGTTAATAATGAAACAAACATCACATGCAGACTGAGTCCACACACCGGAGCTGCCTGCAAACCGCTGAGAGATCCGCTTTCTGTTCTTTATTTTATCAGGACTAAATAAAAAGTCAGCCGGTGACAACATGTGATGTATTGTTCATCAGCCGTGACGCAAGGACGCAACAAATCTGGAAAAAATGGAAATCTGTCAGAGAAGGTGAAGAAAGAAGGAACGCTGTGACGTTACGTAACTACAGCAACCTGTGGTCACGTGTTGGAAAAGATCAAATTAGTTTTTATTAGAATACAGATTTATGACGTCGTTTAGCTACAGTTCTGGTTTGTCTTTGTTCTTCTTCAGTCAACATGTAAATGAATGCGTTTAAATCTGTAATTTTATTAGATTTGTTTTATAATTTATATGGAAAGTTTAAAGAATTCTGCAAAATACATGTTTTTTTTGTTCAAGTAATGGAAAATATCTGACAAACTTTATTTCTTTGCTGATTTAAGTACTTTAAAAAGTAATTTTATCATTAGAATTATATTTATTTGTAAAGAAAAACAAACAAAAAAAAAGAATTTTATGAGTTCTTATATGAAAATAAACAGTCTGTACCTCATATTAATAGAAAACATGTCTGATAATCCTGCATCAGTCAGTGAATATTAATCAATAACAGACCGATAGATGATTGATCGGCACCTGAACCTTCCTCCCTGTTCATCCTTCATTCATCACGGAGGCAAACAGATGAATCAATAACTATCATCCATACGCGTCGATCAGCTGCTTATTGATCTTTTTATGACAGATGCAGGTTTAGGAAACAGAATTATGTGATTCTTCTGCTGCTAATCAAACCAAACATCTGCTCTGAAGTCTGGAGCTTTTGGTTCTAATTAGTTAGAACCAGAGAAACAAACTTTGACTTTTCATGTTTTTTTAATTATTTGGACAAAAAACAAATTTGTGTTTGTCTCATTTCTTGGGGTCGGTTTCTGTCAGGAGCATCAATTTTTTTTATCTTTTCTTTTTTCTGCATCAGATTTAAACAACTTTTTATTGAGACAAAACAAAAACCAAGATGGCGTCCAGCACGTCCTGTACAGTCTCACATTCAGAATAAAAGTCTGCAAACAGTAAAATTAAGAAAATAAAAGCTGTTTGTTGCAAAACTTTATTTTCATGAAAATGCAGCAAAAGTCTTGTTTCTTATTTTCATCTGTTGGTACCAAAGAGCTTCATTAGTGCTTTAATTATTACTTAAATCCTTTATATTTGATTTTAAAGCAGGTTAATCACATGAAATCAGCTTCGACTCATTTTTGTTTTTGTTTTTTACTAATATTTCTGCAGCTAAAAAAAACCTGATTTATTGTCTTTTATTAAATTTATGTGGTTCAACAAACTCAGTTGCAGTCACTTCATCATCATAATAATAATAATAATAATAATGATAATAACAATCATTTTTACTTCATTGAAGCAGGAAAACGTGCGTAAATTTGACATAAAATCAGTTTTTTGTGATTTTTTGTGACATTTCTCTGTGATATTGTTCGTCTACGACATGTTTCATGATGAAGTCGTCATCGTTGCCCCTTAAATCATGTTTTATTGTCACTATTTTTTAAACCTGCACATGTCTCAGATCTGCAGCACTAATGCCGGTCGTTATTTCTACAAACTCACAGGTTTTATTCCTGGCGGACGCCGACAGGTGACGGCCGCTGCAGAACCTGTAATTATGGGATGTTTGTGGTGTTAATGTTTGTCTGAAGTGGAACCTGCAGGATCCTCTGACAGCCTGTAATCAGCCGGCCGACGCTCTAACTGCAGAAATGGACCTGCAGCCGAGTCGTCCGTCAAACAGGCCAGAATTACTGCAGATCAGGAGGAGAAAAGAAGCGATGCTGACGGATGATGCTGAGTGACGGACACGAAGGACGAGTTTACGGTTTGAAGGCTGTCGACTCGTCCCGCTGACAGGTTCTGTGTCAGTGTCAGGTTTCATAAAAGAACGAATCTGAAAGGTTTCAACGTACATGTGGGATGAAACTGTGCATTTACAAGAATATCGTAACAGTTTTTAAATATAATCTTCACTTTTGTTTTACACATTATTTCCAGTTTTGGTAAATTCTAAAATTCTAATAAAAATTGAGCCACTAGCCTGTGGTTGCTAGCCTACAGGTGTCTGGCAATGCTATGTGCTAGCCAAGAGAGCGTAGTTGGTAGCCGAGGAATGCTAGTCAATTACAGGGGAATGCCTGTAGTTAGCCTATAGATGCTAGTTGCTAACCTAGAGATACAAGTCACTTCATTAGTGGCTAGTGACTATGCTAGTTGTTAGCCAATGGATGATAGTTGTTAGTGTAGGGATGCTAGTTGTTAGCCTAGGAATGCAAGATGTTAGCCTGGGAATGCTAGGTGTTAGCCTAGAGGTGCTACTTGTTAGCCTGGGCATGCTAGTTGTTAGCCTAGGGATGCTAGATGTTAGCCTGGGGATGCTAGTTGCTAGCCTAGGGTTGCTAGTTGTTAGCCTAGGGATTCTAGATGTTAACCTAGGAATGCTAGTTGTTTGCCAGGGAATACTAGCTGTTAGCCTGGGGATGCTAGTTGTTAGCCTAGAGATGCTAGTTATTAACCTATGGATGCTAGTTGTTAGCCTAGATATGCTAAATGTTAGCCTGAGGATGCTAGATGTTAGCCCAGAGATGCTAGTTGTTAACCTATGGATGCTAGTTGTTAGCCTAGGGATGCTGGTTGTTAGCCTAGAGATCCCAGTTATTGGCCTAGGGATGCTGGTTG
>NW_007578797.1:280986-283091 GCF_000690725.1 Stegastes partitus | reverse complement strand
GGATGCTAGATGTTAGCCTCAGGTTGCTAGTTGTTATTCCAGGGATGCTAGTGACGTACCCAGGGGGCTTCAGAGGCAGACGTGTGGATAACTCGGCTCGCTGAATGAATTTTCAGGCTGAATGAACTGATGTCAGGTTGTGATGAGGAAGTGAAGCTCCGAGTTTCCACCAATCAGGACCTGAACCAGTGTCTGGCTGGGGTCAGAGTGTCCCCCCAGTGAGGCTGCCGGTTTCAGGATGACGAATCCAAACATCGCGGTCATGTTTAGACGTCCGCTGCAGTTTAATTAGGACATAATTATGCTGCAGTTAGCCGAGTATTACAGCTCGGCGGCCTCGGCTCCCGTTTCTGCCGCTTTCTCATTATTCTGGGCTCGGGGCTGTTTTTCAGTCTCTCCACGTGCGTCTCAGCCGGCTGTTCGATGAGAACATTCAGCTAAATGTCTGATCGATAGACGCTGGCAGCGCTGCCTGATGCTGCTGCTGAATACTGACGAGGCTCCGACACGTCACCAGATGTGCTTCACTGGTTCTGATCCTGCTCACACATAAAAATATAAAAATATAAATCTATGCATACATGCAGTCTGGACCTTCACGTCCTGATCGTCTGAAACATCTGAATGATTCACCTGCTGCAGAACAACCTGTCTCTTCTTGTTGTTTTCTGCTAAAACTGGCTCACAAATATCAATCATAGTTTAACCGTCAATACATTGAAAACAGCAGATGTTTCCAGTGAACTTGCCTTTAATACAGAAACATCCTCATTCATTTAACATGTTGGAGCTTCTCTATAGAGTTTAACTCTGATGGCAGCTTCTACATCCAGCTTAATCCTGATGATGAGGTTTCACTGGTTCTCCTAAGAATTATTTAGTAAAAAGAAAAAACTCATTAACTACAAGAAAACAGGCCCAAACTGTAGATAACAAATGTTTTAAAATATTTAAACTAAAAATAAATGCTAAAATGTTCTTTTACAAACTTTGACTGTATTTAAAACAGTAAAAAATACAATATACTTGTACATTGAAGTCATTGTCACAGATTTTGGACAGTAATTTAATTTATAATTAGTTGTACAGCGCAGACGTTTGTCTTTATTATTAAAATTTTAAATCTGACTTAAATCAACTAAAAATATAAATAAGAATATAAATCATATCATTTAAATACTAAATAATTATCTTACAGATGTTTACAGAATTTTTTTTACAGTTTTTTTTTTTTTGCACCTTATTTGATTTTTGTTTTTAGTTTTTGGACTTTAGCTTTTTTTTTTTTTTTTTTTTTTTTTAACAATATTCCTTCATTTTTTAAAACAGTTTAATATAATAATCTAATTTTTTTGCTGCCAGGATTGTTTGTTTTTTAACTGTTTTTTTGTGTATTTATTTATATGTGTATTTTTAATTTAATTTAATATTTTGATTAATTTTTATTAATTGAATGTATTTGTGTTTATTTATTTTCTTACTTACCTTTTTATGTATTTATTGATTGATTGATTTCTTACTTATTTAAAAAAATAATTAATTAATTACCTATTTTTTAATTTTATTTATTTATTTACCTATTTTGTATTATTTGTATTTACTTCCTTACGTCTGTATTTTAATGTATTTACTAGTGTAGCTGGACTGATTCTACTTTTGGGGTTAAAGGATCCAAACCAGCCTCAAAGTCTCGGCGGCTCACAGAACCAGGACCAGATAAGACCCGACTCATCAGCAGGTCTTTTATTTCTTCCGTCCACCAGGCGGTCGGTCAGAAACCAGGACTCTAGTCTCCGTCCCAGAGCTTCCACCCTCCTGCTCCTCCTCCATCGATCCGGGCCTCGGCCCGCCGTCCATCCGGCCTCTTTGTTTTGCAGATAGGATCCGAGCGGCGCCGACAGACACAAACAGCAGCGTGTTGGGCCCGTTTAGCTGCTGTTTGGACTGCGGCTCCATTACGGCCTTATCGGGGAGTCGCTGGCAAACCGGCGCTGCTAATAAACTGATAACACGTCAGCCTATTGATTCTGGACTCAAACCTCCTGCTGCAGCCTGGACACGCACGATAATTACCTCCAGGAGGGCCGGAGCAGGGGCAGAGGGTA
>NW_007578797.1:269359-276079 GCF_000690725.1 Stegastes partitus | reverse complement strand
TCGCACTGAAATCAGCACAATTTATGTTGTTTTGTGTCGAATCTTTTCATTTTTCTTCCTGATTCTTAATTCTTTTTGTCACTTTGTGTTTCATTGGTGTTATTTTTTATTGTTTGCATCATTTTGTGTCTCATTTCTTGTTGTTTTGTGTCAAATTATATTTCTGGATTTCGTGTCCTGTTGCATCATTTTTTTTTTCCCCATTTTGTTTGTTGTTTCCTTTTTGTTTTGTGTCTGTTTGTTGTTGTTTTGTGTCTTATTTGCATCATTTTGTCATTTGTGTCGTTTTATCTAACTTTTTTGGTCAAATTTTTCTTCTTTGTCTAGTTTTTGTCATTTTGTGTCTCGTTAATGTTGTTTTGAGTCTTGTTTGTATCATTTTCTGTCTCATTTTTTGTAATTTTATGTCACATTTTTCACATTTTTTGACGCCTCTAGGTTGTTTTGTGTCTCTTTGTATTGTTTTGTGTCTAATCTTTTCATTTTGCTTCTCATTTTTCTTCTCTTTCTTCTTTTCTGTTTGTCATTTTGTGTTTCATTGGTGTAATTTTGTCTTGTTTGTCTCATTTTGTGTCTCTTTTTTGCTGTTTTGTGTCAAACTATAGTTTTGGATTTCGTGTCCTGTTGCATCTTTTTTTTTTTTTCCATTTTGTTTGTTGTTTCCTTTTTGTTTTGTGTCTGTTTTTTATTGTTTTTCGTCTTATTCGCATCATTTTGTGTCTTATTTGTGTTGTTCTGTCTCATTTTTCTGGTCAATTTTTTCTTCTTTGTCTAGTTTCTGTCATTTTGTGTCTCATTTTTTGTAATTTTGTGTCAAATTTTTCTTTTTTTTGATGCCTCTATGTAGTTTTGTGTCTGTTTGTGTGAGTTTTGTTTCATTTCTGTTGTTTTGTGTCTGATCTTTTCATTTTTCGTCTCTTTCTTAATTTTTTTGGTTATTTTGTGTTTCATTTGTGTTATTTTGTCTTGTTTGTCTCATTTTGTGTGAAGTTTTGTAGTTCTGTGCCAAATTTTTGTCATTTTGTGTCTCGTTTTGTTGGTTTTTTGTGTGTTGTTTGCATCATTTTGTGTCTCTTTTCTGCTGTTTTGTGTCAAATTGTATATTTGGATTTCGGGTCCTGTTGCATCATTTTGTTTTGTTTATTTATTTTTTTAGTTTCATTTAGTGCCTTGTTTGCATCATTTGTGTAGTTTTGTCTCATATTTTGTTGTTTTTTGTCTTATTTGCATCAGTTTGTCTGTCATTTGTGTAGTTTTGCATCTTGTTTGTGTCCTTTGGGTCAAATTTTTCAGATCTTGTCTAGTTTTTGGTGATTTGTGACCCATCAATGTTTTCTTGTGTCTCGTTTGTTGTCTCATTTTTCTTTTGTGTCTGGTTTTTGTCATTTAGTGTCTTGTTTGCATCATTTCTGTAGTTTTGTCTTTTGTTTTGCGTCTCATCTTTTGTTCAGTTCACTCCATCAGTTGTTCCACAGCAGCTTGTTGTTAATGTTCATTCTTGCTTTTGGCTCCCAAAAAGATTTTTAACTGCATTTTGTAAAATACGATGAATTTATTGTGATGCAGATGAACAGCAACACATGGAGCGGCCGGAGGTCCAGGTTGTGTTCTGGAGCGGTTCAGGCTGGACGGAGGCAGCAGATAAACACACGCCATCAGCGGCATTGTGTTCTAATTGGCTGCTGTTGGAGGCTTTTCAATATGGAAAACACACACACACACACACACACACACACACACACACACACACTGTTTAGTCTGCTGCGAGTTCACAGTCTGATAATCAGTAATTAGGTAATTGTGTGTGTGTGGCTCGTTATCAGCTGATCGGACTCACACTGACACACAAACACACACTAATGATCTGTGTGTCGTGTTGATTTCTCACCTGAGCTTTGTGTGTCTCTACGGAGGTGTGTGTTGTGTGCACAAACAAAGCTCGCCAACTTCCTGGGAAACTTTCCGGAGCTGCAGGTCTCTGCTGTCGGTGGTGAGACGTGGAACACCTGAAGCCACCTGAGCTGCAGCCTGTCTTCCTGTGAGACGCTCAGGAAGTTATAAAACCTCCTTTCAATCCAGAGCATTGTGCCCAGAACAAAGAGACTCCCGTCCCTGTGTTTAATATCCTGAAGATAATGGGAATGCCAAGATAGTGGATGCATTAATGAGAAAGAANCATATTTAGTATAAACATTGTTAATGAAGCTTCTGCTGCTGAACGAACTTTAGTCTGTTTTAAAATCCTTCATCATCATGAGGACAAGAAACTTTTGCTTCTTCTTCACCTGTTTGACAGTAAAACACTCAGAACTCGTTTACATTCCATGACAACGTTTGTTTTTAATGCTTAACATTAACTAATTACTAATTAATACCAGCTGATCAACCTTCAGTTGTTCAGAGTTAAACTCGATGAACCTCCGATTTAAAAGCAGAACCGAAGTCGCTGAGAGACTCTCTGGAAGTGAGATGAAAGATTCATTGTGAGCTTCGTGACGACGGCGCCGGTCCGGTTAATTATCCTCCATTAAGGAGCTCGTTACGTCTGCAGCTCTTTGTGTTCTCTCACTCCGCTGATGAGTTTGTGCAGAATTAGACCAATTAGCAGCCGGACGGACGGATAATTACCGACAGAACCTCACGTCCACGTCCTGAGCTCCGGCTTCAGGGTTCCTGCGTCAGGCGGAACCGAGCGGTGCACGTAACAGAACCTGGACCTGCAGTTGTTTTCCAGGTGGAATTTATTTGTTCCAAAAATCTTCTGAGAAAGTTCTGCAAAGTTCTACTAATGTTCTCGGCAGGTTTAGTTCCTAGAACGTTCTCCTTAGAGGTGGAATAACTGAAGATGTTCTAAAAATGTTGTTGGCGATGACGATGTTAGTCGTTCTCAAACCTGGATGTTGCACCGAGAACGTTCTTCTTCATGAGAAACTTTATAGATGTTATATTTAGATCCTGTGACGTGTTCCTCAAGAGCATCCCTGGAACATCCTCGCTCCACCAGGAACGTCGTATAAGGAACATTTTGTAATTTGAGGTCTCAGTAACATCTGGAACATTTTGAGTGTTCCACTGAGAACATCCTTCCTCTGTTCTCATTTTGGAAACATCTTCTAGAAGAACGTTCCATAACGTGTTCCCACCAACAACATCCCTGAACCATCCTCAGAACATTGAGGTCAGAACGTTCGACCTTTGTTAATACGTCACATTATAGGAACGTCTTCAAAAGAACCTTCTGTCATCTGAAGTATGAATGAATGTTCCATCGAGAACGTCCTTCTTTTGTTCTCAATGTGGAAACCCCTTAAAGAGGAACGTTCTGTAATTGGGGTAAATTAATTTACCCAACAAAAGGGCAAAATGTTCCACCTTTAGTGTGTCACATTGCAGGAGCGTTCTAAAATGTTCCGTGTGAAAAGGTTCTGTCACCTGAGAGAACATCTGGAAAATAGCTTTTCAATGTTCCTTTGAGAACCTTCTTCTTCTGCCGTCATCATGGAACATTGTGAGAACATTTCATGGAAGAACGTTCTATCATGTGTTCTGTAAACAACATCCCCAAAACATTCTCAGAACATTGCAGAAAGAACCTTTGTTATTATATCACATTACAGGAACATTTTATGAAGAGCATCTTGTTTTCTGAGGTCTCATCTGGAACGTTTTGAATGTTCCTTCTAGAACGTCCTTCTTTTGTTCTCATTGGGGAAATGCCCGACAGAAGAACGTTCTATAAAGTGTTCTCTCAACAAAAAGCCAGATGTTCCACCTTTAACCCACCAGGTTACCAGAACCTCACCATGTTTTGTTAATGAGCTCAAACATGTGACTTTTTGCTGTTTTTTTAGTTTATTTTCATATTTTAATTTCCCAGTAATCAGATATTATTTAATCTACATGTTCAATATTATAGATTCTGAATGTTTGACACGAGGAGGAACAACAAATAAATAAATGAACTCACTCCAGTTCTCCAGTTTTCAGGCTGTAGAACCTTAAAAAGGTCATTAATTACTGAGCACGAGTGGCGTTAATTGTCTTCAGACTAAAGAACGCTTCAACTTCTGAAGTTAAACGAGCGACTCGACCCGTAAACGACTCGACGGCGCCGCTCGGTGACATTTAAACATAAAAGTCAATAATCGTGTTTTCTGTTGGAGGAAAACTCGTTATTTGCTCTTAATGAGGTTCGTATCTGCTGTTGATTGGTGGTGAAGTCCAGACCTCGTTAGAGAAACACCGTCAACAGGAAGTAGTTTCTGTTCATATTTTAAATTATGATCCAAGAATTCCAGACATAAAGACTCCTGATGATGTTTCTGTTAAAAGCTGTAACTAAAATAAATACATTAATAATATTTAAATAAATTAATAAATGATGTATATTAAGCATTGAAAAATAGTTTCATTAACTGTTACTTTAAGGATTTTTTCCTGTTTTGCTAAATTACAGATAAAATCGAGTAAAATTACATTAAAAGAACCAAATAATTATAAACATGATGACTAATAAAAAAAGACATCAAAGGCCTTTATTTCTACAAATTCTTTTACAACGTTGACCATAAAATTACACACATATATATTTATGTATGTTTTTACTGTATGTAAATCAATTTTATAAATATTTGCCATCCTTTAAAATAAAACATCACGGTGGTGGCAGCATCATGACGGCAGATGTTTTTTAAACTAATATATCACTTGCTTTGTGGATTTTAAGAAAAAAAGTTAATTTCCATGTTGACTGAACTGTGTATCTTTACAAACAGCAATTTTTTTTTTTGTTGTTGCTACATGTGACTTTTATTAATTAGAATTTCACTGTTTTATCGTATTTAAATCAACTAAAATACGTCATTATTTTGCTGTTGTTAGAGTTTATTTCTACGATACAACGTTGTGTGTGTCTTTGTTGCCACACTTTCATCATTTTTAATATATTTTTTGTGTGTTTTTTTCTTCTACAGTGCATCTTTGAACATGGCTGAAGAATCCTTTTAGTTCTTTGTAAAGTTAACTAAGTTCACTGAACCTGTTGTGGACTTCTGCTGGAATCTCTTCCAGTGTTTTTAGCTTAATCAGTAAATACTCTGCTGCCGTGTTGTGTCTGAACCCGTACAGATGTTGGTGAACAGCATCAGTCTGCTGCTCCTCACTCAGCCTCTGATCACACAAACCTGGATTTTAATTTCCCGTCTGACATTAATATCCGTCTGCAGATGATTTCATTTTGTTCGGCTGCTGCTGTCGCTCTGAGCACAAAGAAGATCCAGAAATGGAAATGTACAGCGTCTGGAGGATGATTCAGTTTGTGTCTCTGCTGTGATTTCTGAGGCTTCAAGAATTCACCAAAAACTCACAGATGGAGGAACGTGACGAGTCATCGCACTGAAATCAGCACAATTTATGTTGTTTTGTGTCGAATCTTTTCATTTTTCTTCCTGATTCTTAATTCTTTTTGTCACTTTGTGTTTCATTTGTGTAATTTTGTCTTGTTTGCATCATTTTGTGTCTCATTTCTTGTTGTTTTGTGTCAAATTATATTTCTGGATTTCGTGTCCTGTTGCATCATTTTTTTTTTTCCCCATTTTGTTTGTTGTTTCCTTTTTGTTTTGTGTCTGTTTGTTGTTGTTTTGTGTCTTATTTGCATCATTTTGTCTGTCATTTGTGTCGTTTTATCAAACTTTTTTGGTCAAATTTTTCTTCTTTGTCTAGTTTTTGTCATTTTGTGTCTCGTTAATGTTGTTTTGAGTCTTGTTTGTATCATTTTCTGTCTCATTTTTTGTAATTTTATGTCACATTTTTCACATTTTTTGACGCCTCTAGGTTGTTTTGTGTCTCTTTGTATTGTTTTGTGTCTAATCTTTTCATTTTGCTTCTCATTTTTCTTCTCTTTCTTCTTTTCTGTTTGTCATTTTGTGTTTCATTGGTGTAATTTTGTCTTGTTTGTCTCATTTTGTGTCTCTTTTTTGCTGTTTTGTGTCAAACTATAGTTTTGGATTTCGTGTCCTGTTGCATCTTTTTTTTTTTTTCCATTTTGTTTGTTGTTTCCTTTTTGTTTTGTGTCTGTTTTTTATTGTTTTTCGTCTTATTCGCATCATTTTGTGTCTTATTTGTGTTGTTCTGTCTCATTTTTCTGGTCAAATTTTTCTTCTTTGTCTCGTTTTTGTCATTTTGTGTCTCATTTTTTGTAATTTTGTGTCAAATTTTTCTTTTTTTTGATGCCTCTATGTAGTTTTGTGTCTGTTTGTGTGAGTTTTGTTTCATTTCTGTTGTTTTGTGTCTGATCTTTTCATTTTTCGTCTCTTTCTTAATTTTTTTGGTTATTTTGTGTTTCATTTGTGTTATTTTGTCTTGTTTGTCTCATTTTGTGTGAAGTTTTGTAGTTCTGTGCCAAATTTTTGTCATTTTGTGTCTCGTTTTGTTGGTTTTTTGTGTGTTGTTTGCATCATTTTGTGTCTCTTTTTTGCTGTTTTGTGTCAAATTGTATATTTGGATTTCGGGTCCTGTTGCATCATTTTGTTTTGTTTATTTATTTTTTTAGTTTCATTTAGTGCCTTGTTTGCATCAATTGTGTAGTTTTGTCTCATATTTTGTTGTTTTTTGTCTTATTGACATCAGTTTGTCTGTCATTTGTGTAGTTTTGCATCTTGTTTGTGTCCTTTGGGTCAAATTTTTCAGATCTTGTCTAGTTTTTGGTGATTTGTGACCCAT
>NW_007578797.1:258057-263228 GCF_000690725.1 Stegastes partitus | reverse complement strand
TTTTTTCCTTTTCTTACATTTTGGCAGCTTTGTGTGATATTTTAGCTTTTGTGTGGAGGAAAAGAAAAGTGTGTTTTTTTCCATTTTGAAAGGAAAATGTTAAAAGTCCAGGTTTTTATCTTTAATAGTTCCTCAGATGTTTTTGTTCAGACTCAGATTTAAATGTTTGGAAAAACCTGCTGAAAGCAGGTCGACGGGTGATTTTTTAAAAGAATCATCTCAGAAAATATTTGACACATTCGCTGAAAAATCCACAAACATCTTTATAAATATCAATATTTTGTGCTATAAAATGTCACCGTTTCACTTTGTTCTTTTAGTGTTTACAAGAAACATGAGATAATAATCAAGATAATAAAAACACCGACTAACTTTTTATCTTTTGTGTTGAAACGTGGACATAAATCACATCTTGTTTTATTTTTCTGTTTATTTAAATTAACTGAATCGTACTTCTTCTGGAGGTTTGGTTTATTTGGAATCCATGTTGTTCTGCAGCTTAAAGAGGAAACACGCCCCTCGAAGCAGCTCCTCCATTGGCCAGAGGAGGAGGCGTGTCTCTAATCTGATTGGATGATCGATAGTTCAGGTAAAAACAGCAGGAAGCAGTGATGGGTTCCTTCTGAAGGTTCAGTTCTGATGCCTGATTGTGTTTCTGTGAACTGAGACGTTGCCGTGAGATGAATCTCAACGAAATCATGTCTATCTGCTGCCAACTTCATCAACTTCCTGCTAAAGCTGCGACCTGATTGGCCGGTTTGGACTGGGAAGGCGGGGCCACTTTAAACTGGGAAGCAAGTGAGGAATGGTGATGTGGAGGCAGCACAGGGAAACTGCTTCACAGTGTCTCTTCTTTGAGGTGTCTTTCCCCTTTTGGACGATGGATCAGTGGATTCTTGATGCTCCAGCTCGTTTTTCTTTTTACCAGACTGAAGTTTCGTCGTCGTGCTGCTGAAACAACAACCTGATCACAACATGGAGGCTCAGGTGTGCAGCAGCTCGTTGCCTCCATGTGTTGATGTTTCTGGAGTTTCTTCTGACGACAGGTGAGCTTCTTGTGTTAGCAGGTGACTGAGGAACACTGTGAAGCCTGAAACCCACTGAGGTGGTTTAATATTTGGGGAAAATCACACTCACATGTTACGTTTAAGGAAAAATACAGGAACTAAAGTGCAAATCGTGCTGTTTTAACATTAAAAATATGCTGAACACAGTCTAACAGTGGAAATAATGAGTATAACGGTGGATTATTAGGTTTTATTGCACAGATAATCATGAATATAACAGATGTGGAGCATGTTGTACACTCATAAACACAATCATAAAGTTCTCAGTGTGAGTTTTTGTCGCCCTACAACTTCATTTTTGGTCACTTTTTGGCAAAGTTGGTTTTCCGTACTTTAACATATGATGAATTTTATTAAAATGTGCTTTAATTAAAATATACAGAAGAAAAAGTGAAGAGTAATCAGAACTAACGAGTCCATCTGAAACGTCCACAGAACATTTTAAACATACCTACATATATTTTAACATATATATAACATATGTTTTAAAGACGCTACTTCAAAAAGGGACATGTTCGATGTTAATGTAAAAAACAGAGAAATTAAAAAAGATAATTAATGCCAGTTTTTAATATTTTTTAAATTCAAACGCAGCTTTTAAAACTACTTTGTTTCTTCACTTAAACTTTATCACATATTTGATGTTTATTTAAATTCTTATTTATATTTTAGGATATAAAATAAGCAGCTTTAATTAGCAGCACGTGCTAACGTGGCTACATTAGAAATGTGATTTATTTTAACGCCACATCTACTTTGTGAAGCTTAAATTATTAGATGTTTTTTTTCCCATCAAACTGACTTTAAAAAACTGTAAAACTGGGACCAAAAGACCAATATGCATTTTTTTAAAGCTCATATAGAGTTTAAATTGATTCTTTGTGGTTCTGATGCATAATTACATTATATTGGAACAAAGTGGTGAGTTTGTGTTTTTAGATTTTATCAGCCTTTTATAAATCAAAGCCTTTAATGACACATAAATGTCCTAAGAATTTTTTATAATTAAAGTCATTTTCAGCAGCTTATTAAAGTGGTTTTAAGTTATTTAATGTTTTTCTTCGTTTTAACAATAATCAACTTAAGAACATTATTTCTAATATTAAAGTTAATCCAGAATAGCAAATTAAGAAGTGATGAAGTCAATAAAATCTCAGCCTGTGATTGGATTTTTGTTGCTGTTTAGTTTCACTTTCAAATACTGAAAACTGTGACCTGCTGGTGTCAGTTTTAACCTGAATCTTCAGTTTAGATGGTTTTATTATTATCATTAATAATAAAACTTTGAGAAAAAACAAACCTGGAGCGTGCTGTGCTCTGATGAACACAACCCCCACCTGTGATATGACTTTTTTAGACTTTAAAACCTTCATCACTAAACCAAACTGTTCCACTATAGCAACACTTTAAAACCACTATTTTAATATGAATTAAATCTAAATCTTCCCGTCCAGGTGCTGCTCTGTGACGGATCTCTGGTGACCCTGTCAGAGTTCCGGCTGCGACCAGAGAGGGCAGGAGAGCTCAGCTAATCCGTGGCCGCCGCTGCGCCCCCTCCGCCGGCTGCGGCCGCCGCTCCGCCCCGCTCCTCTGGAAGTCCCGCTCCGGGCTTTCGCTGCAGCCCCGTTAGATCGATGGCTGCATCCCGCCGCCGTCTCTCTGCCAGCCTCCCTCCCTCTCTCTCCCTCTCTCTCTCTCCAGCTGGAGCTCCGGCTCTCTGCTCCATCCGTCCTCCCCGGCAGACGGAGCGGACCTCCGGGAAGGCAGCGTGGACCTGAGCGCGACCGGGACCAGGACCAGGACCAGGACGGTGATGGAGGCTGTGGCTCCGTAGTTCTGGAACTTACTGCAGCAGGAAGCTGAGCTGCTCTACAGGAGATTTCTTTTCTTTTTCTTTCGTTTCTGCTGGTTTTTTGGGGGGATCCTGCAGCCCAGTTCGGGTTGATCTTTTGGGGAGAGGTTCGGTTCGGTCCAGCCTCCTGACTCGCCACCGGAGGGCTTTTCTCACCTTCCTTTTTCTCATCACTCAAGAGTTCTGTGGAGGATTAAGGCTGGGACCGGAGGACTGTGGGGCCGCTGCACAGCGCAGCATGGAGCTGGTTCGGTCCGGATGCAGGGCTGCTGTTCTGGAGATGCTGCTGCTGAGGAGGAGGAGGAGGAGGAGGAGGACCGGAGGACCGGACCTGCTGCTGCTGCTCTGCTGCCTGCTGCCGGTTCTCTGCACCGCGCACGGTGAGTGACTGCGGGGTCGCCGGTTGCCCTGGTTGCCCTGGTTGCTGTGGTTTCCCTGGTTTCCCTGGTTGCCCTGGTTGCCCTGGTTGCCCTGGTTGCTGTGGTTGCTGCAACGCCAGCGATAAGTGACACATTTGTTGCGTGTCCCGGTTTGCTGACCTGCAGGTTTAACTGCTGCTGCTTTCAGGCAGATTTTCTGGATTTTTCTTTAGATCCACCTGAGATCCTCCAACCTGCAGCTCGGACCGGTTCCGTTTGGTTCTTGTGGGTTTTATTTAGTTTCTCTGGATTTTAAAGCTGCTTTACTTCATTTTCACCCTGAATGAGGAGTTCTCATGGTTTGGGTTGCCAGATCAGACCCGGTTTCAGTGCATCTTTCAGGATTTTGCTGCAGAATGATCAGATCCAGGCGGTGGGTTGCCAGGTTGGTGCAGGTTTAAGTGGCTTTTGCAGAGCTGTGCTGCTGCTCTGGACGGGTTTCAGCGAATTTTACTGGATTTTTGTTGCTATTTTACCTTTAAAATCACCAAAAATACTCAATTTCGAACTACTGGTTTTAAAAAAAGGGCCTCTTTCTGTNGAATTTTACTGGATTTTTGTTGCTATTTTACCTTTAAAATCACCAAAAATACTCAATTTCGAACTACTGGTTTTAAAAAAAGGGCCTCTTTCTGTGTGTTTTAGTGCTTCTGGCTTTAACAGCTGCTTCACTTCATTTTCATCCTGAATGAGGAGTTTTAATGGTTTGGGTTGCCAGATCAGACTGGTTATCAGTGATTTTGCTGCTGTTTCTTCCAGGATGGTCTGATTGAACCAGGATGACCAGGTCCAGGCTGTGTGTTGCCAGGTTGGAGCAGGTTTAAGTGGTGATCATGACCTCTGCTGCTGCTTTTAGTCGGTTTACTGGATTTTTGTTGCTGTTTTACTCTTAAAATCATCCAGAAACCCTCCAACCTGCAGCTCTGACTGGGTTTCATTTGGTTCTTGTGTGTTTTAATGAGTTTTTCTGGATTTTAAAACTGCTTCAGCTTCCTTTTCACCCTGAATATTAGAACTGTGACGATGCTGTTCAGTTTTGGGTTGCCAGATCAGACCTGTTTTCAGTGAATCTTTCAGGATTTCGCTGCAGTTTCTTTCAGGGTGAATGTGTTGCCAGGTTGGAGCAGGTTTAAGTGGATTTCAGAGGGTTTCAGCAGGTGATCATGAGCTCTGCTGCTCCTCTGGACGGGTTTCAGTGAATTTTACTGAATTTTTTTCCCTTTTTTAACTTTTAAATCATCTAAGAATCCCTCCAAACCTGCAGGTCTGACTGAGTTTCTTGTGGTTCTTGTGTCTAAACTCTTCTGTTTGTGTGTTTTATTGAGTTGGATTTTAAAGCTGCTTCAATTCAATTTCACCCTAAATGTTTGGTTTTAATGGTTTGGGTTGCCAGATCAGACCTGTTATCAGTGAATCTTTCAGGATTTTGCTGCAGTTTCTTCAGAATGATCAGGTCCAGGCTGTGGGTTGCCAGGTTGGAGCAGGTTTAAGTGGATTTCACAGAGCTGCTGCTCCTCTGGACACCTTTTAGTGAATTTTACTGGATTTTTGTTGTTATTTTACCTTTAAAACTACCTCCTGACCTGATCTGCTGGACAGAGGAATCCTTTAAACGTGTGTTTTACAGGTTTTCATGGATTTTGAAGCTGCTTCATTTTCACCCTGAATGTTTGGTTGCGATGGTTTGGGTTGCCAGATCAGACTGAATCTTGCAGGATTTCGCTGCTGTTTCTTTCAGGATGATGTGATTCATTAACGCTGGTCAGATCTAGGCTGTGGGTTGCCAGGTTGGAGCAGGTTTAAGTGGATTTCACAGAGCTCTGCTGCTCCTCT
>NW_007578797.1:256338-257319 GCF_000690725.1 Stegastes partitus | reverse complement strand
TGACGGTTTGGGTTGCCAGATCGGCCATCTCTCCTCCTTAATGTTTGGTTGTGACGGTTTGGGTTGCCAGATCAGCCATCTCTCCTCCTTAATGCTTGGTTGTGACGGTTTGGGTTGCCAGATCAGCCATCTCTCCTGGCTGTCGGTGGCTCTCTCGGGGTTTCGCTCCTCTCCGGTTGGATTTGCTGACGTGTTGCCAGGTTGGAGCAGGTTTAAGTGGATTTCTCGGGGCTTCGGCTGCCGTCGGAGGCTCTGATCACCGACTCTTTCAGGATTTCTGTGCCGGTTCTGTTGGGATGGATCTCTGGAGGGTTTTGCTGCCGGTTCACTCTAAGCCTTCTCCTTAAAGGATCCAGTTTGGATTGATTGGACGGATTGAAGACGTTTTTTAATCCCGGCGGGGGAAAGAAGCAGCCGCCGGGTCACATAAAAGATCAACATGAAAGCTGAATAAATGGAGTTTAGAGCCTCAAATTAGGACGTAATCCGTAAATCTGACACGAAGCGAGCGTGGGTCGATGGAGCCGAATGTTTTAATGGCAGAAACAAATCAGGACGCTGTGAAGGACCTTAATAACAGGATTAAAGTTACACCGTTCACTGTTCATTTAAAAGGCTCCAGCTAAACACCAAACAAACCTCCATGTTCTGGTCGGGTTTGGTTCTTGTTTGTATTCTCGTTAACATATGAAACTCATAAAGGATCCGTCGCCCAGACGTGGATTCAGGTCCATGCTTGAGTTTTAACACGTTTCTGGACTGGATTTCTCTTTTCGTTCATCTGTCAGTGTTCAAACCTCCACAAAGAACAGATCCACACTGACAGTCAACAGGTTGTTTTCTTTCCTCGAGCTTCGTTTCTCGGCTAAGTTTCATTAAATCGGTTCTGTAGTTGGTGTTTAGTCCTGCTGATGAGAACAGAACCAGATTCTCGTTGTCTGTTTGGTTCGTTTCACTTTAAACGTCGTTAAAAACCTCTTT
>NW_007578797.1:235664-255626 GCF_000690725.1 Stegastes partitus | reverse complement strand
ATTTTTGGGTCATTTGGAACATTTTGTGAGTGATTGTTGACAAGTTGGAAACATTCTGGACTCATTTCAGTAATTTAGGATCATTTGGAGTAACGTTGGACAAGCTTCAAGTTGTTTGGAATCATTTTAAATATTGTTTTTGGTTATGAGTCATTTTGGAGTCATTTTTGGTAATTTAGGATCATTTTGAGTAACCTTGGACTTGGTTTGGTTCATTCCATCTTCAAGTGGTTTTATTCAGGTTTTGCGTCATGTTGGACACATTTCTAGTCATTCAGATGAACATTCGATGATAATTTCCATCATTCTAACTGTGTTTTACTGCACACAAGACATTTATCTCCTTCCTCGTGTTGTTCTGTTTCCGTCCAGCGTTAGGATTTTAGATTAAAGTGAAAAATGAGCAAAAAAACAATCATCCAGAAGCTGCATCTTCAGAGCCTCCTGTCTGAATCCACAAACACTCGACCTTCTGAGGCAGAGCTGATGATCATTAACCCAAAGTCCAACGCGCCGCCGACGCTTTCATTACAGCTCGGTGACGGAGGTGGACTCGGTTCTGTTCTAGCGCGAGGAGCAGCCCGGGTTTCTATGGAGACATCGATCCCGAGGACTCGTCTCCACGTTCTCTGCTTGTTAATTGGTGCTGCTGCTCGTTCTCACTTCATGAGTTCGGTCATTTATTCAGCACCAGCTCAGGTGTTGGTTTTCTCTCCGAGCTGTTATTTCCATGTGAGCCAAACATCTCCGGGTTTATTCTCGACGCGTCGTTTGGACTTCTGTGAATGTTAAGAGCTGGTTGTCGGATGAACGGCTGCTAATATTCACGTCTGAGCGACAGAAGAGCTTCTCAAACACAAATACTGTTTGTTCCACGTACGACTTTGAGGAAGGTCGTCTCCGGGTTCTGTTTGTTATTCACCGAGTCAGAACTTCACCTCCTCCAGCGGAAGTTTCTCAAGGTTTTCTGGAAATTCAGTTGTTAATGTTCAGTTTTTAAACAAATATGCACAAAAACAAGGAGGATTTAAAAGCAGAGTTCTTATTTTATCGGCTGAACTCGTTGCACTTCATCGAAATTTAAGTTTGCGAAATGATTGAACAACTTAGAAAACGTCTTAAAGCCCCAAAACCAAGAGTTCAACGTGTGAAAGATGTTATTCTACAGATTCTACTTGTTTTTGTTAAATTCTAGATAAAAACCAGTAAAATCACAGAAAAAATAAGTTTTAATTTACATGTTAAATCTAAAACCAAACAGCCTGAATCTGTGTTTTTACGATTTGTATTTTGTTTTTGTAAATACTGTGTTTAAATCAGCAAAAATATATTTACATTTGTTATTTGAGAGAAAAATTAAGTAAATTAAGAATAAAAAAAAAAAACTTGAATAATTTTCCAGATTTTTCCAGTTTTGTTAAATCTTAGATGAAAACCAGTAAAATCACAGAAAACAATTTTTAATTCACATTTTAACAAAAATAAATAAATGTTTTATTGTATTTAAATCAGCAAAAAAAAAAATATTTTACAGAAATTTGCCAGAATTTAAAAGAAAAAATAAAATTTTTAAACAGTTATTTTACAGATTTTTACCATTTTCTTAAAGTACAGATAATATTGAGTAAAATATTATTAATTTACACAGTTTTTGTTTGTTTAAAGGAAAAATTAGGTGAATTAAGGATCAAAAAGTGGTGAATAATTAACACACTTTGCTGGTTTTTGTCTGTTTCATTGAACTTTGTCATATTTTGAATTGAATTTGAATTGAATTTCCCTTCTGGGATAAATAAAGTATTTTTCATTTTTTCATTTTGCTTTTATTGAAACAGTTTTTGAAGGTTTTCTGGAAGTTTTCTTGTTAAAATTCAGTTTTTTTTTCAGTTTAGTAAAACAAGACGTGAACAAAAACAGGCAGATTTCTTCATTCTTTGGCTGCACATCAGGAAACGTCGTGTTTTTGTATTTTTTTTTTACAACCTAAACGTGTGTCGCAGCCTCGACTTGAGCAGGAACCGGTTTGGGTTTTATTACAGGAGGGTAGAAGCAGGAACGTCGACCTTTCCTGCAGCTCCTGTCGCCTCCGGCGGGACGTCGGCGCTAAATGATGATGGATGAGGTGTTTGACGAGTCGCCCAGAGGTGGATGCATCATCGCTGTTTGTGTTATTAGATTATTCCCGACGAGCTTTAACCTCCACGATTCATCACCCGGTCGACTCGAGGACGCCGAGTTCTGCAGCAGCCGAGTCCAGAACCGGAGAGTTGATCAGAATCTCAGTTTGAAGCGTCGAGTTTCACGTTTTAATGTGAAACCTGAAGCTGAGAAACACGACGGAAGCTTTTCAGGTGTTTGTTTGTAAAATAAAGTTTAGTTTAAAGTCTGGGGCCCTTTCAAAATAAAAGAGTTTTAACTGTAATTTTAAAGAAATAATACTTTACTGTTAATTTGTTGATAATAAAAACCAGAAAAAATCACGGAAAATAAGATTTAATTTACAAATAACTGTTTAAAAAAAACATCTGAAACTATAAATAATATCCACATCAAATATTTTTGGCATTTAAAAAAAAATAAAAAATTAAATCAGCAAAGAAAAACTCCTAAACATAGTAGTTTTTGCAGATATTTGTTGTGTAAAAGAAAAATAAAATCTGTATTTTAGAGACTGAAAAATGGTCAATTAGTTCAGTGTTTTCCCGTCCTGATAAATTTCTGATAATATTCAGAAGAATTAAAGAAAATAAGAATTAATTTACATGGTTTTGTGTCATTTTGTCTCATTTCTGTGGTTTGTCCTGTTTTTGTGCCGTTGTTGTGATTTTATCTGTTTCTTTGTCGTTCATTTGTGAGATTGTTGAGCGGTTTTGTCTCCTTTCTGTCATTTTTATGATGTCGTCTCACTTTTCTTTATTTTTTTTTCTCCAAAACAAGACCTGGAACTCCAAAAAACGACAAAAATAGGAAACAAAACGAGACATGAAATGGCGAACAAACGACAGAAAACGACTCGATCAAGACTAAAATCCCCCAAAACTCCAGTTAACGTCGATCCCAGCAGCAGCTTCATATAAATCCAGCTTATGATTGTAAAGTCTAAACAATAAACCTCTTATTCTGCTCTAATTAATTAATGGTTCCATTTTACTGGAACTTTTGCAGCATCAGGTTTTAATCTTTCTCTAAACTATTCATCCGTTCATCACCTCTGCAGGTAAAATCTGAAGCTTCAGGGTTTAAACCTTTAACGGAGCCTCTCTGGTTTGGTTTCTGTTCTTTATTGTCTCATTTCTCTTTTCTATCTCTGGTTTTATTTGATTTTGTTTAATTTATCGTCCTGTTCACACCTTCCTACAGCAGCCTGTTGGGATGTTTCCGTCTCCAAAAAGCATCAAATTTTACAGTTTTTAACCAAATTTTGACTAAAAACCCACAACATGACCGTTAGAATGAGTCCCTTTTTACAGCGAGGAGACACTAAACAGTCAGACGATGAAACAGCTTCCAGACGTTCAACCAGAAACCAGCTTTTTAAAAGCGTCTAACGAGGCTGAATGTGTAAATGTCAGGAGCAGCAGAGCGACCGGAGGAGGAAGTGAAAGGCTGAGAGGATGTAAAACAGAGAGCTGAAGGGTTTAGTGTGGAGAACAGAGGCCGGCCGGCAGCAGAACATCGGATGAGTTTCACGTCAGAAGAGTCCGAAGCAGGCAGGAAGTAAATCCGTCCGAGGATGAAGCCTCGCAGATAAATCTTCCTGCTGCGTCGTTGGGACGGCTGGCGATAAAACTCCTCCGATAATCCTCAGATTCACTCAGACGAGGACAAAACACAGAAAAACACAGAAACCGGATGAAGAGAGGATTGAAAACGTCACTTTGTGCTTCAGAAGAAGAATAAAAACACATTTCAGCTGCTGGAAGTTAAAGTTAAACTAAAGTCACATCAGAAACAGAAACATAAAAACAGAATACAGTGTTCATTTATAGATTTAAAGTGTGATTTATAAACTAGATATAGATGAATAGATCATTACTTTCACCTTTAAACTGGAGTCTGTTTGAACAACAACATCTGAGGAACTATTAAAGATAAAAACCTGAAACTTTCTCTGTTATTTCTCATCATGTCACTGATCCAGAATCTGTGATATTGGACAGTAGATTAAATAATCTCTGAAGATGAGGGAGTTGAAATGTGAAAAAAATGGAAGCCATCGTAAAAAGTTCCATCTTTAACCTCACTAGAGTCTGGTTTAATCCAAGTAAAGTCAAGTTTAAGCCATGTAGAGTCTAGTTTAACCTGATTAAAGTATAATTTAAGCCACTAGAATATTGTCTTAATTCTACTCGACGCTGGTTCAGTCTTAATAAAGTCTGGTTTATTCCCTGTAGCCTCTAGTTTAACCCCACTGCAGTCAGGTTTAACCCAAGTCAACTCAGGTTTAACCTGGGGGAGTCGAAATATGAAGAAAATATGAAAAAAAAGAAGAAGAAGAAAAATTCCATTTTTGAGCTCATATTTACAAAAATATGAATAATTTTCATAAAGCAGAAGTCAACTAGTGATGTTTTCTGAACCGCATGTAGCTGCAGCTCACAATAACACAAAACTAAACATTTAGAATGCTTTTATTTTGAAATACTTGGTGAGAAAAATTTCACTTTCATCACTGATTGAGCAGATTTAATGAGTCGTAGCACAAAAACTGAAATATTAATAGAAAGTCTGATCCAAGGAGAGTTCTGGAGGTTAAAATGGTTTATAAATAGAACTAAGAGTTAAATTGTTGTTTTTTTAAATTAAAAGTGGTAAAAATCATCCTCCTTCCTGCTGGTTTTTATGAAAAATGGATCGTTAAAATGATCAATAAATATTAACGTTGACTGAAATCAAACATTTTTCAGCTACTTCGCCCACTTTAAAGATGCAAACATACAAAAAACCCCACTAATAAATCTGTAAAACAAGCATGAAAACGGTGGAAAAACAAGAAAAAAACGAGACAAGTGAGATCTTAAAGAAAAACGAGACCCAAAACTACAAAAACTAGACAAAATTAGGCACAAACCGACAAACAATGAGTTAAAATGAGACACAAAATTATGGAAAAACAACAGAAATCAACACAAAATGACACGATTAAGACTAAAAAAACAAAACTCCAGTTGAAGTCGATCCCAGCATCAGTTTCATATGAATCCAGTTTATTATTGTAAAGTCTCGTTACTGTATTAATCAATTCTACACTAATTAATTAATTAACGGTTTCATTTCCTGGACCTTCTGCAGCATCAGTCCTTCTCTGAACCCTCTGCAGGTAGATTCTGGTCCTGTGGGGATAAATAAACCTTTAAGGTCCGGTTTGTGAGTCAGAACCGTCGCCGATGCGTTTCTGCTCTAAATGGAATAAATGGAGGCTCCCCGCCGATCAATAGCCGCGCCCTTCTATCGGTGATAGGTTATCGATCGGCTGGCGGGGAAGCTGCTGATCAGAGGGCTGCTGGAAATAATTCCTAATTTTTATGCTGATATGGAGATTATTGATCCGAGTCCAGCGGCTCGTCTTCCTCCCATCAGTCGGACCCGATCGATCGGTTTGATCTGAAGATATTTAGAAAAGCAAAACGCTGTCGGTTTGGATCCGATGAGCTCAAGTTCCTCCTTAAAAACAGAACCAGATCAAAACAACAAACCTGCTGAACGCGGGTCGACGGTGACGCTTCAGAGACATGATCCTGGAAAATATTTCACATATTTAGATCAAATCAAACCAAGAATCTTCATAAAGATCAATATTTTATGATTAAAAGGTTTGAAGCTCCTCGGATGTGGTGGAGCAGGAGGACCCAGATCCAAACTGTATGAATATATCTTCACATTAATCACACTGGTGCCGTTAAACCCGTTTGTTCCGATGCAGCTCTAATAAATCTCACTTTATGCAGATTTAAGCCCAGCTCGGTCTGGCTGGTGAGCGCCGTGGAGCGGTCGGGTTTTAATAATGGATCCGTGCCGGTCCCAGCGCTCGGACCTCCGCGGCGGACGGATTAGCTCCAGTATTCATGAAGGCCCACATTAGTGCAGTAATTATCCACAGGTTCCCGCCGAGGACTCGGAGCCACTCGCCTGCTTTATGCGTCTCTGGTGCTTTTAGAAAAAGGAAAAACATAAAACAGATCTCAACCTCGGTCCTGATTAAGAGTCTTCAAGCAGGAACTCACAAAAGCTGCAACGGAAAAGAAAAAAAAAAAAAGAAACAACAAACATCGGAGGCGAAGGGAGCTAAATTTAATCAAGAATCACATTAAAGCTAAAAGCTCAAAGCAGTAAAACCTTTTCATTAATACGCGGAGCTGAATAATAAAGTCAGAGACGATCCATTAGAGACACAGCAGGCTTTTAACACCAAGGAGATGTTAATTTACACCTCAGCCTCCCGCCCTCCACGCCGCTCCGCCGCTAATTGTGTATGAAGGAGAAAATACCTGAATAATTAGCCGAGACGCGACTCGTCCAGGTTCCCCCAGTTCCTGTTTGGTTCCACGGCTTTCCTGCGACGCTTCGTTCGTCTTTTGAGGGACGAAGTTTGGAATCAAAACCTCAGACGGAACCGCAGGCGCCACAAAATCACATTTCTGTACCAACTAAGCTGCATTTTAATGATGTTTCCTGTTTCTTCTGTAAAACAGTCGCATTTGAACCCAAACCAGGACATTTTTCTAAACTAACAAAGTCATGTTGGTGTCAAACTCGTTGGTTTTAATTTGAGACTCTATTTGTGATTTTTCTTCCTGGTCTTGGACCTCGATGTGATTCTCCCCTGTAAGGTTGTTGATCTCGACTCAAGACTTGTTGACCTTTTGCTCAGACTTTACATGGAACTAGTTAATCCTGACTTGGGACTGCAATGTCTTGTCTTGAAACTCAAACCTTTCTTTGGGCTTGTTAATCTTGACTTAAATTGTTGATCCTGAGTTGGGTCTTAATAAGCATGACTCGGGTCTTGTTGGTCCTTTGCTAAGAATTTATATTGGAGCTTATTAATCCTGACTTTGGACTGCCATGTATGGCCCTGAAACTCAATCCTGACTTGGGTCTCGTTGATCCTGACTGAGGTCTTGTTGGTCTTGACTTAGATTGTTGATCCTGACTTGGGTCTCACTGAGCCTGACTTAGATTGTTGGTCTTGTCTCAGGTCTGGTTGGTCTTTGCCAAGAGTTTATATTGAAGCTTGTTAATCGTGACTTTGGACCGCTATGTTTTGCCTTGAAACTCAATCTTGACTTGGTCACATTGATCCTGCGTTGGGTCTAGTTGGTCTTGACTTAGATTTTTTATCCTGACTTGGGTCTTGTTGGTCTTTGTCAAGAGTTTATATTGAACTAGTTAATCTTGACTTGGGACCACCATGCTGTGTGTAGAAAATCAATCCAGATTTGGAGCTTTTTGATCCTGACTTAGATTGTTGATCCTGACTTGGGTCTCATTGATCTTGTCTCGGGTCTTGTTGATCTTTTGTTAAGAAATTTACATGGAACTAGTTAATCTTGACTTGGGACTGCTGTGTCTTGACTTGAAACTCAATCCTGACTTAGGGATTGCTGAACTTGACCTAGGTTTTTGATCCTGACTTGGGTGTTGCTGGTCTTTTGCTAGGAATTTACCTAAAACTAGGTAATCTTGACTTGGGATCACCATGTTTCATCTTAAAACTCAATCCTAACTTGGGTTTTGTTGATCCTAACTTGGGTTTTGTTGATCCTAACTTGGGTTTCATTGATCCTGACTTGGTTCTTGTTGATCTCTATGTCTAGTTAGCCTCTTTGGACGCTGCAGCACATGACTTTCTGTGTGTTCGTGTTACAAATGACGCCTTCAGCTCCAAGGTCTTGGAGGTTGATGACTCGGCTGAATGAAGAAGACTCGTGGCGTCTAATCGTCGGATTAATCAGGTGGACGAGTGGAAACGACTCGACCGCTGCAGTTTAATTTGGTTCTTCGGTCCTGCCATGGACAGAAAGTCATTTACAAACCGGAGAATGTAATTCTGCCATAAACACAGACGGGGTTTCCTCGACAGCTGCTCTTCATTTGTCAGCCGGCGTCGACCTGAAGCGAACTCCAGCCGAGTGGGAATGAAAGAGGACGAGTGTGACGGATGTTGAAGGTTCTCATGCATGAAACCACAAAGAAAATCCAGTTCTGTCCTTAAAGCCGACGCTCGGCTGCAGCTGGATTTTATGGAAAAAACTGAAAACTTGACTTGAGATATTTCTATATTTTATTATTCAAACATTTATTATCGCATCGAACTAAAGCAGGAAAAGACGCAATCAGAGAATAATCAGAAAACGTTCTGTGAACTAATTAATCAACTAATTGTTATAGGGCTGCTCGGGTTGTAAAAATAAGATAAACCTAAATAAATGTTTTATGTTTGACTTTTTCAGTAAACAGCTGCTTATTTGCTCATACAACAGAAAGGATAAACATGTTGTTTCTTGGAATCAAGTTTGTGTTCAGTTATGTCTGATTTTAACGTCTTGTGGCTCCATGTTTGGTCTCCACCAACTCATGAGTTAAATATCTGAAACTGTTGGATGTCTTTCAAGTCGGATGGACACTGTGAAAAATTATAATCTTGTGAAAATGTTAAAGTATTTTACAGATACTCCCTGTTACTTCATTATCTCGTAAAATCACAGAAAAAGAAGAAAAAATAGAAAAATTTACACGTTAACCATAATAGCGTTACAAACAACGGTCAAAACTGTCCACAAAACAGTCTTGTTTTTCTTCCTCAAATTTTTTTTTACAGTATTTAAAACAGCAAAAGTACAGATATTTAACATTATTTAAAATATATATGTTTGAAACTCAATGCTGACTTTGTTGATCTTGACTTAGATTGTTGATCCTGACTTGGATTTTGTTGGTCTTTGCCAAGAGTTTATATTGAACTCGTTAATCATGACTTGGGACCGCCATGTTGTGTCTCGAAAATCAATCCAGACTTGGAGCTTTTTGATTCTGACTTAGATTGTTGGTCCTGACTTAGGTCTCACTGATCTTGACTCGGGTCTTGTTGGTCGTTTGTTAAGAGATTTACATGGAACTAGTTAATCTTGACTTGGGATGCCGTGTCTCGTCTTGAAACTCAATCCTGACTTAGGGATTGTTGAGCTTGACTTAGGTTTTTGATCCTGACTTGACAAACTCCTCTGTTCACGTATAAAAGCTGGGACTGCTTCTGCTGAACGTCGGTTGGTCCAGAAACTCATTTCAAACGTCAGAAAAGTGATTTTCTGCTCTGACAATTATGTGGCTTTAAATCAGAACCAGCAGCAGCAGCGAGTTTTTTTTTTTTTACAGCCTGAAAGCTTCGGTGTGTGTTTTAATTAAGTCTCTGGATGTGTTTCTGTCTCTGCATTATTCAGATGAAGGGATGAAAAAATAAAACAACAAGAAGAGAAAAAACAGGCCTGTGAGTAATTTACAGAAAGATAATTTGCCTGTGCTCTGAACATTAGCGTTTCATTTACGTCGTCCCGAGCTTTCAGCCGTCTATATTTAACATCAGCTGCTCCGCTGACGCTCATGCATTATTCATGTGGGACCTGCCGGAGGATTTCTGCATCCTTCACCTTTAAATCCAACTCATTAATACTCCTGCAGGCTTTTACATTAATTGCTTTTTACTTATTTTATTCCTGCTGGTTTTTTTTTCTTTACTTTGCAGCTTTTTGTTTTTTGTGTTTTTTCTTCTGTCAGACGAGAAATTAGGAGCTGATTAAAAAGTGAAGAACAAAAAGGTTTCGCGCTTCAGGATGAAACGTGTTTGAAGATTAAACCAGAAGATACACAAACAAAAAAAATCTCTGAACATCTTCAGAACTTTAATTTGAGCAAACTCAGACCCAAACTGTACATCGATGATTTAGTTTCCACCTGAAAGTGAAGCTTTTAGTCTCATCCGGAGCAGATGAACCTGAACTTTATGGCTTTAACGGGACTGTTTGTGTCGTCTGTTGATCTGAAGAATGAAGCAAAACTGTCGAATATTTTCTTGTTTAAGATTCTCCGACTTCAGTTTCCTCAGTTTTTTGACATTTCCACCAAAAAACAGCCTAAAATTCAGTAAAAACTCAACAAATGTGAAACCAAAATGAACCAACTTTGCCATTTTAGTGTACTTATTCTAACATTTATTGAAAAGTTCTTAGTTCAGCGTATAAATATGAACGATATCACAGCGTTCTTCTTATGTTTTTACAAACTGAACGATTCCCAGAAATCCAAACCTTTTAGTAGATTCAGGTCTTTTCCAAATGAAATCCCACCTTAGAGTCATGTTACGTCTTTTCTTTTACTGAAAAACCTTAAAGGTATCAATGTTGCTTTATAATGAAGATATGGTGCCTTTATTTGCTGTGTCACGTTTAGGAACTTTTATTAAACACCTGAACAAAGAACTTCTGAATATTAACAATTCAACGCAACTGCAGGACGGATTGAAGGAAGAACATCTGTGTTTAGGTTTGGATGCTTTTTGTTCCGAAGATATAAAAAACTTGTGCAAAAACAGACATTTTCTCTTCCATCAAGCGATAAACAGCCTTATTGATGTTGTTGAACCTGTTTATAAGAGTTTTATGCAACAAAAACGAATCCATTTGAGCCACAGCAACATCTGGAGGGTCGTCAGTGAACATTATGAACTCTGGAACCTCCTACAACTGAGATGGTTGAGTCTAAACCAGACTTCCAGCTACGTGTTGCTTCGATTGAACTTTTCCTTCCTGCAGCGCATCTCAAGCTGCTGAAGTCCAGTTCAAACCACTTCAGGACTCGCTCGGTGTATAAAATCTGCATCCTGAAGCCACATCTGGAGTCGGACGGCTTCAGCTGTTGGTTTTTTCACTGTACGTTAAAGATAAGACTCTGTAGGACTGTCATAGGTCCGTATATGGTGCATCAGGACGCTGCAGGAAGGACTGGGTCTAGGTGTTGGTAGAAGCTTCAGCTCCAGACGTTGAGGTGAAGGAAAATTTCTGAGTGTTGCGTCTTTAGAAGACACTGTTTTGGGTGAAAACTGAGTGATGATGTGAGTTTGGTGCCATTTTAGCCACAGGTTGTTGTTCTTCAGTGCAGATTAGGAGCAAATATTCACTTTAAATCCAATAATCTATCTGAAAAACTTCTTCTTTTGTCAACCCCAATGTGGTCGTGAGAGGAGAAACCAACCAACCAACATAATCAGGTCTGGACTCAGGACTTTGGGAAGATCTTCATGAAACAACAGCACATTTCAATTTAATGAACACTAAAATAAAATCATAAATGAACCTAACAAGTTTAAATATCAGCGTTAGAAAAAGAAAAACACGTTCTCACAGCTGGTTGTCCACTAAGAACCAATCCACGGTTAAAGAGCAGCTATAAGTGGAACATATTTCCCGTTCACGAGACCCGTGGTCCAAACCCGACCCTCTGTCACAGAATATCTGCTGGTTTTCAGCTCGGCTGTAGGTAACAGCACAGAACGCAGCGTTTGCTTCAGTCTCATTAAACGCGACCTTGTACCATCTAATTATCTGTAATTTGCATCTCGAACACAAAAGGTGGCGGTGGAGCAGAATTAGTGGTAAACAGGAAGCTGAAATGACTGAAAAAGCTGCATTCAGACGGTGATGATATACATTAGTAATGATGATTGCTGACCTCGGCTGCACTGAGCAGGTGGATGTATCCAGGAGACCACAGCGGAGGTTCAGACAACAGTTGGCTTCAGATTTATTTCAGTGACATTCTGTGGTTTCCTGTTTGGCTTCACACTGAAAAAAACTTAAATTAATATCTTCAACTAGTGATGAGTTACTGGATCCTCACTTTGGTCTTGTTGGTCTTTTGTTAGAATTTACATAAAACTAGTTGATCTTGACTTGAGACTGCCAGGTTTAGTCTTAAACCTCAATCCTAACTTGGGTTTCATTGATCCTGACTTCGGTCTTGTTGGTCTTCTGCTAAGAATTTACATAAATCTACTTAATTTTCCCGCAAGCCTTGTGGGGATTAAGCGATGTATAGATAATGGATGGATGGTTAATCTGGATTTAGGTCTCATTAAACTTGACTTAGATTGCTGATCCTGACTTATTTTGTTGATCCAGAATTGGATCTTATTAATCCTGACTTTGGTCTTGTTGGTCTTTTGCTAAAAATTTACAGAAAAACAGTTGATCTTGACTTGAGACTGCCAGGTTTAGTCTTAAACCTCAATCCTAACTTGGGTTTCATTGATCCTGACTTCGGTCTTGTTGGTCTTCTGCTAAGAATTTACATAAATCTACTTAATTTTCCCGCAACCCTTGTGGGGATTAAGCGGTGTGTAGATGGTTAATCTGGATTTAAGTTCCATTAAACTTGACTTAGATTAATGACCTGACTGCCAGGTTTAGTCTTAAACCTCAATTCTAACTTGGGTTTTGTTGATCCTGACTTGATGAAAAGGAGCAACAGCAAAGTCTTTAAATAAACGTCAAAGATGTGTTGCTTAGGAACAAATTATAAACATAATCTGGTGGAAAAAGCTCTAAAACGTAACTGAGAACGTGGTTTAGTCGTATAGGAACGTCATTTTGTGGAGACTGAGTTGCCAAAAGACACCAGAAACATCAAAACTCTCAGAATCTCTTTGCAAAATCATCATATCTTCCTGAAATGTCCTTTAAAATATCCCTCGGACTGTGTGGAAGCTTTGATTAGCGAACTGAACGCTCCCCATCATGGAGCTAATCGACACTTCGTCAACAAGCAACCCAAAGATGTGAAAACCATCGTGGAAGGACGTAGGATGTAAAGTTCCTGCTCAAGAACAAACCCTGAGCCTGTCTAATAAACTGCTGCTGCTGGTTTTTAAAGTAGAATTCGTCCCATCTTCATTCTGCCGGCGTCCCGTCTCGGCGTAAACAAACGGCCCAACCCGGGCTCTGGAGATGACAGAGTGTCGGCCATGTTTGGACCCAGTCCAGCAACATCTCGGACGGCGCGAGGCTCGACGGCTTCCTGTGCAGCGCCGCAGACCAGATGAATGCAGCAGTTCCCCCTCATAAATATTCATCCGGCGAGGCGTGGCATCGAGGAGGAGGAGGAGGAGGAGGAGGAGGAGGAGGAGGAGGAGGAGGAGGACGCCGCCGGTGAAGCCACGGAGCCCGAAGGCCCCACCCAGCAGCAGCCGGCTGGATTTATGGCCACTTATAGAGATTAGTGATGCATCCTGATGCAGCTCACACACGCAAACTGCAGGCAGGAGGAAACCTGGTCCGTCCAGCATGTGAAGTCTTTGTTTTAGTGATTTATCTGCTGCTGCAGGCCTCGCCGGGGTCGAGCTCTTCCTCTGTGGTGAACACATGTCGCCGCTAAACGGTTAAACTGCTCCGTGCTGCTGCTGCTGGTTAATGTGCAGCAGAATCAAACACAAAGAACCTGGATTTAGCTCTGATCCGACCTTCTGACTCGTCTGAGGAGCATCACAGAGACACAAACCAACAATCAGCATTTTATTCTGAAGACGGCGTGTCTTCCACGTCTTCGTCTGATCATTCTGGTTTTCTGCCTTTTAACGAACTCCTGAGACGCAGCTTCAGTCGGACGGTTTCCTGTCTTTAGTTTTTGTGTTTGTGATGAAGAACCTGAAGATCAAACTGCAGTTTGTAGTCGGAGAACAAATCGAGTTGTGACCTGGAGGAGAACAAAGCAGCTCCTTCATAAATGTTCTTGGTTTAATCCTCAATACTTAAATCAGTACGTTCACTCCTTAAACACCTCTACATGGTCTGAACTGTGAAACTCAGTCATTCAAATTAGTTTATATCTAAAATATTATAGTTTATGCTCCCACATTATGAAAGATCTTCTTACTATTTGTAAAAACACAGATTTTTTGAAATGATTGACAGTTTTAGCTTATTTTTTATGGTAAATCATTTTACTAGATATTTATTATTTTATTTTTATTATTATTTTATCATCTGTAACTTAACAAAAAAAGGAGAAAAAAAATCTGTAAAATAACAGTTTAAATATTATTTATACGACTGGTTTTCCATTCGTAATGTGCATATTTGTCTTTAAAAGCAAGTATTTGTTTTACTGGATTTAAATCAGTTATTTATTTTTTTTTACAGTCTGATTGTGGATCAGTATATTTATAGCTGCACGTAGTAAAAGAACATTTTACTATTAATAAAAACAGATTAAACTTTATTTTTTCTGTCATTTCACACATAAAACATGTTTAATTAGCTTCTAGTTGAACCACTGAGTTAGAACCGTGTGAGAGGCGTCAGCGTCCAGCTCCACCCTGTCAGTCTCCATCACAGCCAGAAGGTGTCAGAAGGTTCTAACCTTCACAGAACCGGTCGCCGTTTCCAACCGGGACGTCTCCGCTGACCCGGAAAACTTTCACATTTCAGTTTGTTCCAACAGAACCAAACTTCAGACGAATGTCACATTGGTTTAAGCGGCCGCGGTCGCACGGCAGCGGCGCCTTCGGGTTCTTTTCCCCCACATGTGATGTTAATTCGCGGCCCGGAGCGCCGACGTCAAAGCGCATCAGCGGCAGGAGGTGACAGCACGGCTGCAGGACGACACGCCGCCGCCGACATCACACGGCGCCTAATTATTCCCACTGATGATGGCGTTTGTGGGACTGCTGTGGTCCAGAGCAGTTGTTCGGATCGACCTGGAAACGCAGCAGAATGACGGCGTTACGCAACTAACCTGCATGAATTATGGTTTAAAGGAACATAGAGAGCGACAGAGTCCAAAGTAAGAATCAGATGTTGGACTTTATCCCAGAAGAACAAAGTCTGACGGACAAGAAACCATCAATCAGTTTTACTCTCTGTCATTTAGTTTTTATTCACGTTCCGGTTCAGTTTAAGACACTTTCACATGTTAGAAGCTCGGTTAAGGTGCCAAAGTGACTTGGTTTGGATTAAACTCCGACCCTTTTGCTACGTGTTTGAAGCATCGCCTCCATTTTCTTGGAGGTCTTGGTGTATCCATAGTAACTAATGCAGCCCCACATCATGATGCTGCCGCCTCTGTGCTTCACTGTCAGGACCATGCATCCACTTTGGTTTACACCAAACATCTGGACTCCATCTGAGCCCAACAAGAATCTTTACCATTTCATGGGTTAGACAATTTCACATTCTTGAAGCTTGGTTAAGGTTTGACACCAAAATTGCTTTGCTAATGTCAGAAAATATGTCCTGGTTTGGGTTGAAATTCGACTCTTTTTACTACATGTTTGAAGCTTCTTGTCTATTTTCCAGGATATTCTGGTATTTACAAGGACATTCATCTATAAATTTAATCTCCCCGAGAACCTTCACACCCATGCAGTCATATATCATGATGCTGCCGCCTCCGTGCTTCACTGTCAGGACCATGCATCCACTGTTTGGTTTACACCAAACATCTGGACTCCATGTGATCCGAACAAGCATCTCCTCGTTTCTGGTTTACCATTGTGATGAGTCCAGCCATGGCTAGTTAGTGATTGGTTGGTTGGAAAGATGTGACAGTAAAATACAGGACAAAGATGTGTTTATTAGGAATATATTTGTTCCAAGCAAACGTCATCGACATTGTAGTTCAGATAGATGAATGAAGTGATGAAGTTCAGGTTCAGATCATGGTGGTAGAAGAACTACGTGAAGCTGGTTGTATAGAAACGTAGTTTTGTTGCTTCTGGACATCATGAAGAAAGTCATTTATTCTTAGTATTTTATTCAGAAAACCAAGCTTCCATCACCTGGATGTGACGGGTTTTCTATCTGTGCCTGTCTCGTTCCTCCATCAGGAATCCAGCTGATCTCCAGAACCGCTGGTCGTATTCACAGCTCGTACGGTGGAGATTAAAACCCCCACAGATCACCGTCGGCGTCTTATTTACCGTCTGCGCTGAGAACAGTCGAATCATCAGGAGCTGCAGCGGCTGCTGAGTTCAACCCTCATTACGGAGATGGAAGTTATTTATGCGACGCTGAATCAAAATGGCCGTAAACCGGTTCTATCTGCGAGGCGGTTTATACGACTGACGCAACGGAAATAAAAAAACTGTCCTGTGACAAAACGACGGTCCTCACTGCGACAGAATACAGACGTGTGACATGTTTATGGCGTCATGAGACTGATTCTGTTCAGAACCTGGTTGTTGTTTGTTCTGCTCCTCAGAGCTCCTCAGAACCCGGCAGGATTTTTCTACACATCGACTGTTTGCTGCTGCAGCACCAAACAATCGACACAAAGTCGGTCGTCTTTTTAATAAGAACTTAAGAAGTCGGCCGAAATATGATTAAAACTGTAAGACTTTGAGTTTGGCACATGTGAGCAAGATGCAGACGAGGATACTTTAGTGTTTCTGGTTTTCAAATTGGTTAAAAAACAGAAGTAATAACTTCACCTAATGCTGCAGCGTTTAGGGAACGTCGGCGGGGTTTAGCTCTGATCTGGACGTTCTTATTGTGTTTTGTAGACGTCGTCCTGCTGTCGTGCCTCCTCAGCAGCTTCTCTTCCTCCTCCGTCCTCACGTTCTGGCTCCTGATCAGATGTTTGAAACGTCTGGATCGGCTTTAACTGCGTTTCCTGCGGCGCTTCGCTCCGCGACCCTCGTTCACGTTCAGCAAACCGCATTTCATCTTTTTTACAAGTCGTTTAATTTTCCGCCCAGACTTCAAATCACATTTATGAAGCTTCCTCTTTACGCTTCCCCCTCTGGTAGGACGTGAGGAACGATTCAATGAGCGGCCGCACATCAAACACACATTAAAAACAAACTGAGGCCGAGGCTTCATTAGAAGATGCAGAGCGGACTAAGAGGAACCGTTAAAAGTTTGACTGTTTGCATTAACATTTGATTTGGACGCTGGACTCGAGGCCTTTCTGTGGCGAGCGGCGCTCTGACTCAGCCGCTCAGCCTCCTGACAGATTGGACGCTCTAACGAGCTTCTCCGTCCTCCCACTCTGACAGCTGATTGGCCGCCGTCCAGCCTCTGTTTTCGCGAGCGGCTCCATTAAGGTTTGTGTTTGAGAGACTCTCGCAGCAGGTGACAAAGACGCCGCCGCAGCTGATTTCTGCTTTTCAAGTATTAATTATCCAGGAGGGCCCGTCAATCAGCCGCTTAGATAATCTGCTCATCTCATCAGCTCCAGGTTTTCTCTCTTTTTTTAAACAGCGACATGAACGAGACGCTTTTAAAGGGAAACGCTGCTGAAACTCGGATCAGACTCTTATCTGGAAGCTCTGCTTGTTCTTGAACTTTGCTGGTTAGATTTTGTAAATTGGATTTGACAAACTTTGAACTCTGTTTTTAAATCAAACCTGCCTTTAAGCCTCCAGTGATTTTTATTTATGCACAAGTCGACTGTAATCTTAGTAACGTGTGAATCTGCACGTTTGTTATCTGTAAAAGTAGAAATTCCTCCAGAAACTGAATTTCAGTCCCTAAAAAAACTGAACTGTTGAATCCATTTAAATGCATCAATTCAGCTGGTGACGCACAACTGGTTCAGGTTTATCCAAATTAGCTTTTTTTTCTTCTTCCAGAATTACATTTTATTCGCAGTTTCTCCTCCCTGTTGAAAACAACAATACATCAGCTAGTTTAAAAGGGAATGAAAAAAATAAAAAAAAAATTAAAAAAGGAAGGCTAAATAAATAAATAAAATAAAAATAATTTTAAAAAAATCACAAATTAAATAAATAAAATAAAAAAATATAGTTTAAAAAATCTCAATAATACCATAAAAACACAAATAATTAATTAATAGTAAAAATAAAAATCATTTAAAAAATCACAAATTAAATAAATAAAATAAAAAAATATATATCTATTTTTTAAAAACATGAAAAAATATTTTCATTCAAAACAAAACAAAACAAAAACCTTTAAAGACAGAAAATACAAATAGCACAAGTGGTCGCCACGTAAATCTAAATCCCTAAACCTCCACCCAGTGGGATATCTGTTGTAAAGTTAAGTTTATCCAAATTAAGTTAACAAATATTATTAATGCTGCTAGTTAAAGTCAGATCGACTTAAATCCTTCGATTCCTCTTCAAACGAACCTGCTGCAGTTTAATTTTAAGGAAAGTTAACTTGAAGTTTCCAGTTTTCCAGCTGAAGTATTGTGTTTTCATATCTTGGTGGTTTCTCTATATTGAGATTCTGCAGAAGAAGCAGAAGAAACGTGGACGCACAACGCTGAACCTCAAGTTTTTCAGAATATCAGTTTAAAGGTTTAAAGGCCTTCGGACACGAGCAGATGAGACCGGAGCAGATTTAGAGGCTGTCGCAGGAGGAAATCTGCAAACATGAGCTTTTAAACATCCTCCAGACGAATGTTTATCACCGTAGAGTCAGAAATAAAGCCGGAATCAGTGATTTTAACAGTGATGTTTGCTCTGAAACACAGAGTTTGTTTCTCAAACTGCATTTTTTAGGTCATATCCAAGAGATTCAGCCTCTCACCTGTTGTTTGATTTTGTTAATGTTTAGATTCTGTTGTTGTCCAGCCTGCAGTACTCTGGATTATATGTCTGTTGTTTTGAGTTCTGAACAGTCGTGTGATGTGCATCTTTAATGTCGTGGAAAATGTGACGCTTTTGAAAACATCAAAAACTGAAACGTTAGTGTTTTGATTCTCACATATGTCAGTGAAGAAAGCAACTGGAGTCTAGAAGCTGTGACGCAAACACCAGAAGATGTTGAGCTGGAAGCTTTTTTTGGTGTTCTCCACATAGTTTGAGGTTTGAGAGCTCTTATAGGAACATCAGTTTAGTCGCACCCAGGTGGACGTCTGACAGATTAACTCCTCGATGAACTCACATTTTTGTTTGCAAACTTCCTGGAAATGATCATTTAGAGACGTTTGACCGTGTACAATAGAAGCTGAACTCGGTCATTTGTGCAGAAATTAAAGAAAGTAGTTGCATGTAGGCGACCGTAGATAAAACTACTCACATGACGCACATGAACAATCTGACGTTTTGCATGTTTAACTTTAAGTCTAATCCACTTTGTGTCGTCTGCTAAGCGCTCAAAGTGAATGAATCAGTGGAATCAAGCGTCTGTGATTTATTAAAAACATCACATGAAAGATGGATGAAGGAGAAGAAAGCAGAGCACGACTCTGACCTTTTACTTCCTTTGTCGTCCTCCTCACAGATGCATGTGAGCCTCGTCTTTACGTCGCCGTAAATTGGATCTAATGATTTATTTAACACCTGCAGATCATCGCGGCTGTAAATCCACGTTAACTACGGCGGACGTTAATGGATCCGTTACATATGCGAAGGAGGCAGGATTTATATTTAGCCTATAAGCTGAAACATTTAAACGAGGCTCTCAGCAGCTTCAGTCGTTTGTTCAAACCTTTTCTTTACATTGAGAAGCAGGTTGTCGGGTTAGGGTTAGAACCGGTTGTACGAACATGTGATGGAGGTTGTTGGATTTTCTTGTTCGGTTTCCTCTAATGTGGATGAATTTTTCATATTCTGCTCTTAAAATGTTTAAACAATGAGATGTTGGGAGGAGCTGCAGCTGACATTAGCATGGAAAGTTAATGAGAGATGGAGCATCTGCCTCCAGCATAGTGTCCTACGGTGGTCTACTGACAAACCCTGAACCTCCCCAAAGTCCTGAACCCGATCCAGTCTGGACGTCTGACTGAGGTCTACATGTCTGAGGCCAAACTGTGGGTCCAATAGACACCAGGAGAAGAAAGAGACCGGTTTAATTATTGGGGATTATTTGGGATACCAATCACGATGAGGTCCTACACCAACACCAGATGGTGCTACGAGATGGTTGACTCGCAGCAACGTTGCATTGTACAGCAACGTTTGATCGATATGCCAAAAGTTTGAAGGTTTAAATTGATAAAATA
>NW_007578797.1:232960-235284 GCF_000690725.1 Stegastes partitus | reverse complement strand
GACCTGTTGACGGTAACCACGACATCCGATGAATATCTTGATGAATTAACTCCCAATGTTATGGAAACAGATTATTTCAGATGTTTTTTGCACAATTTCTGCCAATTTTGGTTATTTTTTAGCAGCATTTTGATGGAATCGATCCACCGTCGTGTAAAAATGACTTTAGTTGCTCGTAAGTGAACATAAACTGCTCCTTCAACACCACGACATCTGTTTGTATGATGCATCCAGACAGGCACATGAGGTTAAAACTGATAAAACACCTCCAGAGACTCAACGTAAACCCAACAGAAGGTTTCCAATCTGAGCGGCAACAACAAACTTTGCAGAAAACTCGAAAAGCAACAGAATTTCTGCCAGTTTTGGTGAATCTTTAGCAGCATTTTGATGGAAACTATCCACCGTCTCCATGATTTCTCAGCTATTTGTGAATTAATGACTCAAGCAGTTGCTTGTAAGCGAACATAAACCTGTAAAGACTCCACATGAACCCAGCAGAAGGTTTCCAATCTAAGCGGCAACAACCAACTTTGCAGAAAAGCAACAGAAAAGAGTCAATGTGGGCAGTAAACACAAGAGGAGCTTTAACACGACGTAGATATGTTGACTCTATTACGGATGGAAACGCAGATTAATTCACATTATTTCACAAACTGTGGGTGAAAGCCGTCCTCTGTCTCTGATTGCTCCTTAAGAAACCTGAGTTTCAATGCAACAGGTGGACCCTCGACGCTGAGCGTGTTGTTGAACAAAAACTTGGTGAAGTTGCTGCTGCAGGGTCCCGGAGGGTTTCTAATCCACGCCATGAGGGTTTCTAATCCACGCTATGAGGGTTTCTAATCCAGGCCATGAAGCAGCCGCAGAGGTGCAGAGTCGACCTGCAGGTGGTGACAATAAGAGGAGCTCTAAGCCGCTGTATTGATGACCAGCTGCTGTGTGTTGGTGGAAAAAAAAGAAAAAAACCAGGATTTAATCACCTTTAATTAGCGCGCTGCAGCTCCGGCGTTCGATTCTCCAGCTGTCACCACATCACAGGCTGAAGGCGAACCAAGCATCCCGGCAGCTTGATGCAGGAAGTTTTCACTCATAATTGGACCGACCAAATCTGCCCAGCGTGGTTTTTGTACTCAGATTTTCTGTTTTAGTTTAAAGAACATCCATGAATTGTTAAATAAAAGTCTGTAACAGGAGACTTTCTAAACACACTGAAGTCTTCTCGTCTCCGTCGCCAGGCCTCAGGGAGGCCGGGAGATTTAATTTACATATTTAATTTGGCCAAATCGAAGCCGGAGAGCGAATCACAGCCGTTTAGCAGGAAGTCACGCCGATGTTTTAATAAATCCAATAAATCTCACCTGTAACGGACGAATGAAACACGAGTCTGTCTGAACGACAACATCTGAGGAACTGTTAGAGATAAAAACCTAAAACCTTCTCATCATGTCACTGATTCAGAAGCTGTCATATCAGACAGTAGATTAAATAATCTGATTACGGGGAGTTGGACATGAATGGTAGCAGTTCAGTTTCTCCAGAAAACAAATGGAAACTATGGTAGTTAATTAAAGTAATATATATTTTCTTGGCTACATTTGGAGACCGTTTTTAAAATCTGTCCTACACAGGTCAGATTATCTGCTCATGTTTTAGTTTTTGTGGTTCAACTTGTCAAACCTGCTTAACCTGATAATAAAATTCAATAAAATTCCCACTATTGTTGCCACATATTTCATATTTAAACCATCCTACATGTTTAGTTTTGTATTATTGTGACCTGCAGCTACATGAGGTTCAGAAAATATCACTGGTTCACTTCATATGAGCTCAAAGATGGAACTTTTCATGATTTTTGCTCATATTTCAGCTCCCCCATAACCACAGATTATTTAAAATACTTGTCTAATATTTCAGATTCTGGATCAGTGACATGATGAGAAACAACAGAGAACGTTTCAGGTTTTTATCTCTCATAGTTCCTCAGATGTTGTCGTTCAAACAGCCTCATGTTTCGCTGTTTACTGGGATGTAGGTGTATCTGGTCTGAAACTAGCCGCGCTGCTGCGTTCAAGCCCGTCAATATATTTTTAGTCCTAAATTAGTGGGTCAGCCGCTGTTCGGCTGGCGTCGCCGGGAGGCTTTTATTGGACAAAACACCGACTGTTTCATCACAACTATATTTAGAAGCAGACGCACAAAAGCGACATCCACAGAGAAACTCGTAAAAACAGCTTCTTCTTCTTCTGGTTGTAGCTCAGTGTGTTGATGGAGCAGCGGGGAATACACACCAGCCCCGTGTGTGTGTGTGTGTGTGTGTGTGTGTG
>NW_007578797.1:230144-231830 GCF_000690725.1 Stegastes partitus | reverse complement strand
AGGCCTTCACCTTCCTATGTTAAACACTGTGAGATGACATATGTGCTACTGAAGCACGGTGGTGGCAGCATCATGATGAGAAACATGGTAGTAAATACTTTCTTGTTCCTCCTTCAGAGGAGTCATAGGAGTCTTGGTGGCCTCCCTCTTTCCTTTTCTTTCTTAACGGTGGATTTATCTGAGCAGCAGCAGATGTTCTATCCACAGTTTCTCCTTCACAGGAGGATTAGAGGATAAATGTGAATCGTGACCATTAAATTGTTAATTCATGTCAAGAAATCAGGTTGGATCATAAAAAAAAGAGTCTTTTTATTGAGATTATAAATAAACGTGGTTGAAATAATCAGTGATTCACATTCAGAACATTAATTCCTCCTCTTCAGACTCTTTATCTCCTCCTTCTCTTCTCTCCGTTTACATTTCATCTCGCCTTCAGGGAAACGTTTGGTTTTTGGGTAAAGTGCTGATTTTAGAGACGACGGTTTACGTTGTGACGCCGGTCTGAACGTCTGATCTGTGAAAACGCTGAATAATAATGTTTCTCCTTCACATGTAGGTTTTTGTCTTAATCCAGCTTTCAGCCAAACTGTTGTCTGCTTCATTTAGTTTGATTTTATCTACGCAAAGCAAGACGAATACCACATGAGAGACGGATAATTGCTTTTTGTCTGAGGACGTTTTAAGCATTAATCATAATTTAAAAAATACAACAACAAAACCCTTCAGTCTCTGCATTTCTTATGTCATTTTGTTTGTCCCTGAGCTACATGTGGTCAGAGAGTTTCCTCGGGGATTAATGAACGCCACCTTATCTGGGATCTGCCCGTTAGCGTGGCTGTTAATTTAATGACACTGTTAAGTAGGACGGCGCTGAAGTGCGTCAGTCCACCATGACTCATCTCATCACAGCAAAAGAATAAATCACAATCTTCTTATGAGCAGCTGCCTGGACTTCAGTGGTTCAAATTAAGATAAAGGAAGAAGAGCTCGTTTGTTTGCTTGTTTGTTGTAGTTTGGCTGGAAAACGTCAGAACAAAAAGATATCATGAAACCCATCCAGGCCAGAACTGGGAACCAGCCTTAAAAAACTTAACTATCAGTCGTTTTCAGCAATTACTGCGACGCCTGCAGCAGAAATGTTGCGACGCACTGAAGGTTTATTACCGAAACCATCCCGATGAAGGCCGTTTTAATAATAATGTCCCTCCTCGCCCGCCGTAGCGGGAACAACTGAAACACCCTAAACAATGCTAAAGAGCCTTCAGGTCCGCCCGCGACACTAAAACTCCCCATTCAGATAATCAAAGGACACTAAAAAAGCAATACGGCATCAAATCACAGCAAACCAGAGCCCAGCGCGGCTCTAACGACGTCCACCGGCCTCACGAGTGGACTCATTTGTACGTTTGTGTAATTTCCAAACGCATTAAAAAGTTATTTTCACTCTGACGATAAAGCCCATTAGCCCGTTAGTCCAAATCAAGTCTTTTCTTCTTCTTCTGCTGCACAAAACAACAACAGTCTGTGGCGAGCGGCGTCGGCCCGTTCCCGTGGAAACAGTTCAATTTGGCTTTTAATAACTTTCAGTTCTGCTTCATTATATGTGAAAACAAAAGACGGTGTGTTGACCAGACTCTCTGGGTTCGCTCATAAAAACACGTCTGTCTGCAAAACTACCGTCCAACA
>NW_007578797.1:224771-229244 GCF_000690725.1 Stegastes partitus | reverse complement strand
CCGTGCTTCATCATGACGCTGCCACCGCTGTGCTTCATCATGACGCTGCCACCACCGTGCTTCACAGTGAGGATGGTGTGTCTATGATGGTGTGCAGTGTTTGGTGGTCTCCTCTGATGGTCAACAGCTCAATGTTGGTCTCCTCAGACCAGAGAACCTTCCAGGTGACTTCAGAGTCTCCACATGTCTATCGAGATCTTTTGGAAGTAATTATTTGTGAAGATCAGCAAGTTTCATATCAAGTCTGGAAGCAAACTTTGCACTCAATATAAAAAAATGGTAAAAATGGAGACAGTGATTTAAAATAAGACCTTTGTGTTCCATGCTTGAAGCTTCTCCTCCATATTCTGGGTTACCAAGGTGACAAGTCCACCTCATATATTGGTTGGCTGAAAAGCAGCGACAGTGAAGCAATAAAATAAATGTCAAAGATAAGTTTAGTTGTCGAGGAAAGTAATTTTGTGGAGTTGCTGCTTCTTATTTTTGACCTTTATTGATGCTTTAGTGTTGAAGAGTCAGACCATGAGGATGTGTCTGACGGCACCTCATTATCGTTCTGCTGTAGGAGGAAATACGCTGATAGGAGACGTGTTGGTGATGAGCTACAATTTAGATGCACTAAAGTCGCATTAACTGACCAAAGAAAAGACATAAAATGGGTGAAAATTGCCCCAAAACCACATTTTCACATCACAGAAGACAAAGAAAAGCTGCAGCCATCAGCATTCAGTGAATAGTTTGAACTTTAATCGTCTCTGATTTGCTGTTTTGTGTGTTTAAAGCCTCTGGACGAGTCAGAACCTCGATGCGTTTGTGGTGCGCTGCGCCGCTGAGAATGCAGTTCGGCTGCAGAGGAACGCAGCTCTGTGGACGCCGAGTCCACGCCGCAACCTCGACATCGTGATTTCTTAACACGTCACTTTAACTCGTAGATTTCTGGACAGAAGTGCGACGGAGCAGCAGGCAGCAGCTGGACAGTCGACATCTGTTCAGTCTGTTAGAAACGCTGATGCTCCTCCAACGCCACTGTGTGTGTGTGAAGGATTAATTGTTGACTTGACTTTGTTTGCCTGCACATGTGTGTGTGTGTGTGTGTGTGTGTGTGGCGGATTAGTTGCTCGCCACACACTCGTGTGTATGCATGCATGTGAGTCAGACAGTGTGTGTGTGTTACAACAATAGGGGCGGGGTGGCAGCTCTCTAAAAATGTCCTTAAACCGTGTTGAACCTCCGTAAGACTTTAATCTCATGTAAATTATAATTTAATTAGTGAATTTGAATAAGAAAGCTTCTGAAGTACAGTGTGTGTGTGTGTGTGTGTGTGTGTGTGTGTAAGCTGCTGACTTCACTGTGTATGTGTGAGATTAATTTCTTACTATGTGCATGAGCAGCATTATTATGAGTCACAGGCAGAGTGTGTTCAAAGAGCTCCGGGGAGAGCAGGGGAGGAGGGGGTCTCTCAAAGCCCAGCAGGGCAGCAGGTTCCTGGGCACGCCAACGGGCTCGCCTCCCCACCCCCCAGAACCCTCCAGAGCTCCTCTGACCATCTGCATTAAACTAGTCTGGTCTAATGTGCTGCAGCACGCTGCTAATTATTTACTTTATGTGGCTTTCTCTGGTCCGGCTTCAGCGGGCTGAGTCAGGGGGGACGCTCTGGTCCACAGAGACATGGAACATAGATGGAAGTTCTGGTGTGTCTCGGTGTGTTTGTGTGTTTGTGCGTTCTGGTGGAGGTCCAGGAACAGAGTCTGGACCGAGACTTTAACAAGACACCAGGTTTCTCTACATCCTGAGCTGAAAGATCTCTTAGAGTCTGTGGAGGACATTTAGCCACACAATGCTCGTCTATATTATACTATATATACTATATACATCAGTCTAGTATCATTCTGTCCTACACTACACCATACTATACAATATTATACTTATGTCGATCAGTCTATACTACTCTGTATATACTACACTCAGTTAACTTTATATACCACCTTGTATATACTACATTATACTATGCTGTACTCTATTAGCGGGTGCTACACTGTGCCAGGCTATCCTATACTATTTTATGCTATGCTACGCCATACTACACTATGCTATTCTACGCTATACTAAATTATGCTACGCTACTTTGTCATGCTATTATATTATGCTATGCTACAGTGCAGTACATTATGCTATGGCATGCTATGCTATATTGCTCTATGCTGTGCTAAGCTATACTATATTACACAACAGTAGGTGATATTATGCTATATGATGCGATACGTTCCTATGCTATATTATTTTCTGCTATGCTATACCATCATATTCTATCATATATTATGCTATGCTATGCTAATCCATTCTATAATATAACATGCTACACTAGATTAGGCTATGTTATGCTATGCTATACTGCAGTATACTATGTTATGCTAAACTACATTATACCACAGTATGCTATATTACATGATATTATGCGATACTATACCATAATATGCTGTGCGATGCAATAGTAAATTATGCTTTGCTACGCAAAACTACAGTTTTATGCTACATTATGCTATGCTATACTGCAGTATATTGTGCTATACTATGCTAAACCATACTATAATATGCTATGCTAAACCATACTATAATATGCTATGCTATGCTAAACCATGCTATAATATGCTATGCTAAACTATACTACATTATACCACAGTATGCTGTTTCACTATATTATGCTAGACTATACCACAAGATGCTATGCTATGCTATGCTATGCTAAACCATACTCTATGATGCTATGCTATCCAGTGTAATATTTGATGCTACACCAACACACTGCGCTGCATCACACTGCAGTACTTTATGCTGTACTTCACCTTTCACTCCATTTAACTTGACTTTAGGAATAAAAGTTCCAGGAGCGTCGGGCGTCTCTGGACTCACAAAGTCCAGCAGAGCAGCTGACTCCTGGGCCAAGCAGCCTAAAACCTCTGGAAGTCCTCCAACCAAGCGCCTGCACGCGCCGCCATTGAATAACACACATCCTATTACAGCGCTTTAACTACATTAGACTACCAGGGGATATAAATTATACAGCGTTTGAAGCAGGAGAATCTTTCTTGACTCCAGAAAATTGCTTCCAAAGAGGCGATATCCACAAGACAGCGGGGGTGTGAAGGATAATGCGGCCGAGACAAAGACTTTGGAGGCGTGTGTGTTTTGGCTGGTTGTGTGTGTTTGTGTTGGTGGAGCTCCAGAGACAGCAGGGGGGCCTCTGGACTCACAAAGCCCAGCAGGGCAGCAGATTTCGGGGCGCGCCAAGTGTGCCGACCCGCTGAACCCTCTGGAGGTTCAGAGCGACCATCTGCACCCCAGACAGACAATAGCTATTGTGTGACAGCATCACAGCACCGCGGCTGCATTTCAGTGGAACAGGACGGAGCTGTGGGTGTTTCTCATCACTAATATCTTCTTTGTTTGGTGTTTATAGCAACTTTAGAAGTTTAAAGATGGTAGAAGAGTGTAACTTGTCTTTTCTTCTAGTTAATCATTAAAAAAAGTGAAATCACAGGGTTTTGTGCTCCAGCGAGTGGTTTTTCTTTAAAAGCGATTCCCTCCAGAGGACGACGGAGTGGTGAAACCAGAAGAGGAAGACCAGACAGTGTGCTGGAGAGGCCTCGGGCTACAGCAGCCTGTTTGTTTCATTCATTCTGTTGGTTTAATAGTTAATCCTGTGGAGAGTCGGCGATAGCGGCGAGGCAGAAAGTAGAAACCCCTCAGAAAAAACCCACATTTCTGTTTAACTTTACAGTGTTGCTCCTCTCTCCGTCTCCGGGTTTTTAGAATCGCCTCAAACTAAGAAGCCTGCTGATGCTTTGAGTCTTTATCCTCCCGTGCAAATGACGTACACTGTTTTTTATGATCTGATTCAGCGTTGGGATCAGAAGTGTGGCGTAATGCAGGTGTAGGAACAACACAAAGCTCGGTGTGGACGGCGCTGATTGAACGCTGTGTGTGGATCAGGTGTTCAGCCTCCCTTTGTTCTCCTGATCCCTTCACTTTCTTCCCGACAAAAGCGGTTAATGAACTGCGGTCTGGGCTCGCAAAGGATCTTTTCAGAGCCGGGAGGAAGTATTACGGCGAGCAATTACTCTTTCAAATGGCGCCTCCACAGACAGGTGACAAATTCAAGGAAGAAACCCACAATAAGCATCTCGCTGAGGTTCTGAGGCCACGGCGAGGAGCGCCCAACGCCACGGGCGGAAATCTACCAGCAGCAATGAGATCTGGTGGCTTTAAAGAGTCATGTGATGTTTAGGATCTTCACTTATCTTTCCTGGATACTGGGACGTGTTATAAGACTGGTTAATGTGAGCAGCTGAACTCTGGATGTTTGGATCAGATCTCTGTGTCTATAGAAGGTATTCAGGGTTGTTCCTTTATACTGAACCACCTGGTCATGTCCAGCCATAAGTTGTCGTTTAGATTTAGGACTGGGCCTCCAGA
>NW_007578797.1:220917-223691 GCF_000690725.1 Stegastes partitus | reverse complement strand
AAAAAAAGAAGAAAAAAGCTTAAATGTGTGATGATTCAGCGTTAGACTGTGAGAACCGGCGGTGCCTCCTATAGGCTCTGCAGCTCCTCTTACTGATGCAAATGCAGTTGAAGGGGTTCAAAGGTGCCTCATAAGTGAGAGCGTACACATCGTTAGGCTTTTATGAAGCGGGCGGCCTCCCACTGAGTGCACAGCGGAGGTGTTGCTCTGAATGTAAGTAAACACATCTCTGGTTGTGTTTGTGAGAGCAGGACGGGGCGACAGCAGCGCTCCATTAAGAGCCCACAATAAAGGCTGGACCACATCCACAGTGAGACGGTGCAGCAAGGTTGGACTGAAAACAGCAGTTTGTTTGGTGGAACAGACACCAATGTGTGGAAACGTATCTCCACCGGTAGCAGAGAGCTGAGTGGAGGTCTGCTTCAGCATCACATCAGGAGGCGCTTTAATCAGAGGAAACACTGGATTCCATCTTTACATGATTAAGTGTGAATTCTCCCCAAAGATCAGCCTCGTTTCCTCCTGTTCTCCTTCTGCTGAGGACTTCTTTCATCCTTCTTGTCGACCAGAAATATTCCCGGTTTCATAATCACACCCTGCTGCGCTCAGACTTCATTTAACCTCCGAGTCGCCGCGTCCAGCAGCTCTGATTAGAACTCAAACAGAGAGGTGCGTTTCATTCGTCTCCCGGGACGGCCCGCCGATTTAAAGGCACACAAGCCGGCGCTCATTCATCCTGATTTACCTCGAACCGGCTGCTCCGAGCGCGAGAGGAAAAAGGTGAAAAGCGGCAGAACAGAAAACATAAAGTTTCTCCTCCGCCGGCTGAGAGGTTTTATTTCCCCCCCAAGGAACGGCAAGAACAACGTTTTCACGGTTTCCACTCGATAGAACACTAAAAGCTTCAGCAAGGACGACGCGGCGGCGGCGAAGAGGCAGAGCTTTGTTTACAGCCGCCGCAAATAATTCCAATATCAAGTGTGCGAGAGGTGACGAGAGCCATAGAGAGTCAGTCAGACGCCCTTCAAAACAAAAGCCCGGCAAAGAGGAAAGAAAAGAACAGGTGAAGAGAGGCGTCTGTAAGTGGAGCGTAAAGATGGTCTTTGTGTGGATTCACATAAAGACAGATATAATGACAGAGCGCTGCAGGTGGAGGAATCACAGCTAATACACGCGTGTCGTCTAATTAAACGTGTTCGTCTGTTAGAATTATTACACCTGGATTATTGTGTTGAATCAGATGGAGGTAATTATTGTACCGTCATGGCCTGTGGAGGATGTTACAGATCGTACTCCACAGCAGTTCAACCACATTTGATCATTTGTGCTCCTCTAATATATATTTTTCGACACATAACACATTTTGAAGAAAAATTTAATGGAAAAATTAGGGGGAAAAAAACCCAATTTCACAGTTTTTTCATTTGTTAAAGGTGATTTTTCAGCCTTTTGTGCTGGAGAATGAGTTCATGAGCTTCACTGGAGATGGAAACGACTTTTTGAATAACTTTTGACGTTTAACTTCGATGTTTCTTTCATTGTTGTCGTCTCCGGACAGAATTAAACGTGTCCGATATCAGCTGACGTTAACGAATGATTTTCCTGATTAACGATTCCTAAAGATGTTTTATTTTTTTTCTCATAGATGGACAAAGTTTAGTTTATTTCTTCTTCTTGTTGCTGGTTTAGTTTTCAGGTTTTCTTCTCTGTTTGTGACAGCTAACGTAGCCTACAGCGCCCCCTTCTGACAGACATTTACTAAAGTTTGCTCGGTAATCGAGACGCTGGATGATAAAAATCTGCCTCCTTGGTTGGCGTTCTCTACTTGAGGAAACTTTTTCTTTGCTAGAAAAGAGTTTCCAAAAAGTCAACAAATGTTAAGAAAATCAGCAAAAATAATCTCAACAATTCAGAAGTTTGCTTCAAACTAACATGAGTCTGGAATTTTTCTCTTTTAGCGTCATTATATAAAAACATAAAGTCATTATTTATTCATTCTTCACAAACTAAACACTTATTTGTGTTTGTGCAGATTTAATCTCTTCTTGCATCTCTGGTGGAAACTGCTGTGTTTTTAATTTCTGCAGCAGAATCCTTTTTAGGATTCATGTATTCCTGCGTTGGTATGAACGTGCACGATGCACAGAGCAGCTGCTAAAGCCGGAGGTTCAGTCTGAGCAGCAGATCCTGGAGCTGGAGGGCTGCACAGCGCTACATGATAATACCAGGATTTACTTCTCACAGACGTTTTATCATTTGCTGCTGCGATGATCGTGAGATGAACAATAGAAACGTTTCCCTCACGTTGGAAAAATAACATTCAGGAGTGTGTTCATGCACGTTTTGGATACAAACCTAATGTGTTGTTGTGTTTTAGGGAAAGTTTGTGTTTATTTCTGGCATTTTTGCTTCATTTCTTTGCTGTAACGTCATTTAAATTCATGAAATGTTCACTGCAGTGAGAGCTGCTTATGCAAACCGTCTTCTCTTGTTATACTCGTGGCTAAATAAGCAAAAATCCCAGCTGTAGTTGAGGTAAACCTGTTTATCTACATGTTCTCACTAAAAAATACGGTTAAATTATGCAACACCAGAACTTCCTGTAACAAATGGAGCCTCACAACTGTTCAGATGTTTCTTAGAGTGAAGACTTTTCTGTCTGTGCAGTGACGAGATGAAAGCTGATTGGTTATCGCAGCTCGTTAAGGTTTTAGATTGGTTTGAGTTTTTCACTTTATCATGATGCTGCCACCACCGTGCTTCACATCATGATG
>NW_007578797.1:197453-220476 GCF_000690725.1 Stegastes partitus | reverse complement strand
CTCATTGCACACGAAATATCTGGTGTCATTGTTTTATTTACAACGAAATAAGTAATAAAAGAAGTCATATTTGAGATAAATCTATTTATTAAACACTCTTCTACTCAAAATACAGTAAATCTTTTAAATAGCTGATTAGATAACATCGAAACAAACCACACGACTGTCACTGGATTTTAAACCTCAATATTGTGTTTTTCTTTGGCAAATACTTTTGAAAAAACCTTCAAGTGCTGAAAATGTCACAAGAAGCTGAAACAGGTGTTCAGACACATTAACCTCCATTTTTAAAAAAGTCAGAAAGCATGTTGTCAAATAGGATTCAACATTTAAACAATCCGGTCTGGTTGCTGCTCTGCCTTCCCGGTGAGTCGACGGCGATGCGGCGGTAAACAAAGTGAGGCTGTCAGCTCGTCTGAAGGACACCTCTGAAGGCGGTAAAGTCACAGAGGAGATGCTAATATTTGTGCAGATGTTAGCGGTGATTCTGCTGCCGATGCTGATGCTAATGTACGACATGAAAGTCAGGACGTCTCCCGGTGCGACGGCGCCAACACAACGCCACGCCGGGCGCCACAGCGCAGGTGCACGGAGAGACAATGCGACTTAACGTATCCATCAGACTCCATGTGACAAGAGAGAACGTCCTTGAATGTAAATTAATTCACCGGAGGAAGACGAAAGCAGGAGAAGATTGTTATTTTCTGCAGAGTTAATTTTGAGCAGCAGCAGTTGGTTTCAAGGGTACATCCAGCAGTCTGTCTATTTACAGATGCAGCATGTGGATATCTAAACGCTTCAGGCTAATTTAAGAGAAGAAGGTTTAAGAATGGATGCAAGAACAATGGTGGCAGTTTGATGTTAGTCATGAGATGAGTTTGCTTTGTGGCAGATTCTGCTTAAATACCAAACAGGACTTCATTTCCAGGCCTCTGGTTTTGGACTAACTGTGTTTTTTGTTGCTGGAACAAAACTACAAAAACATACGAAGCTACTCATTGGGTAAATTTGTTAAAATAACGTCTGTTTTGTGCTAGCCACATTAGCTAACACTGGTGATATGTGATGAATATTCAGTTGTACAGTAATCTAATATAGAGCTTAAAACCACTAATACTGCCAATAAAACAGCAACTTAATGTATCTGTGAGATAATTACCAATGAAAGGCAGAGTTGGAGAACAGGTTCTTCATCAGAAATATACCTGTAGGTCAAATACTACTGGTAATTTCTGTAAAATAAACAGTTTTACACCTGTTAAAACACAGATATCTTTTTAGAGTTGAGCCTTTTCTGTCTAAGCAAACATGGGAGGAAGGGTTTTTAATTATTGCGGTTTAAATATTGCCATTAAAGTTTGCAGTAGTTTGAGTTTTTCGCTGTATTATCGAGAAACATTGTCGCCTAATGATGCTGCCGCCACCGTGCAGACATGGTTTGTCTTTGGAGATGTCCAGTGTTTGGTGTCTTGCAAACATAACATCTAGTCTGATGGACAAAAAGACTAGAAACTATTCCAAAAATCTTATTTTCTGTCTGTGCATTGATGGGAGGGAGGCTTTTCAATGATTACAGTTCATTAAAATGTACAGCAGTTTGAGTTCTTCACTGTATTATTGAGAAACATCCCAGAATAATGATGCTGCCGCCCTCATGCTTCACTGTGGGGATGTTTGTTCTGTTGTCTGGTGTGATGAATAAAAAGGCTGGAGTCTGTTCAGAAAGTGTGATGGTCTGAGGATGGAAGCCACTTCTCGGTTCCTACCGTGGGTTTCCAAACAGCAATCATTCTCATTGTTTCTCTGCTGTTACTGAAAATCGATGAGCACAACCGCCGGCTTGTGTACAGCCACACCTATGGCTCCTCGGGGAGTTCGCTCAGCGAGCTCGCCGGAACAACAAGTGAGTTGATTTTGGAAAAAAAGGCGTCGGTGGCAGGCGGCCGGGGTCGAGCTGGTGTTGACATTTCGTTCTGGGTTTCGCGGCGGTTTCATTTGGCCCCGGAGTCGCCCCCCATGTGCGAAAACAGAGGATCCGAGTGTTAGAGCGGCTAAATGGAAAAGACCAGCGAAGCAGACGGGCGGCATTGATATTCAGAACACACACTCGCATATGCATCAGCACACACACTCCGGTGCTGTAGCTCATTCTGGCTCCTCCACACATCAGTGGCAGCGTCGAATGAAGATTGAATATCCAGAGAGGTGGCGAGAGAGAGAGAGAGAGAGAGAGAGAGAGAGAGAGAGAGGGGGGGAGCGCCGCGAAATGAGATGTGTTGTCGTCCGCCTCAGCCGTCGGCGCGATCCGATTGGCCCGCGCTGCAAATAAATAAATAAACAAACAACGCGCGGCTGTAATCAGAGCTTCTGATTCCTCTCCGCTGCACTGCTTAATTATGCGTGTTTATGTAAATGCGGAGTGTTGATGAGATGGTAATGGATATCCCAGATTGACTTTAATGGATTCTAGAGAGACTGCGAATTAAAGCAGCCTGTCTATTAAAGGGCACGGAGGTGAAGGAAGCCCCCAGCGCTGCTCCTCTGGCAGCCATGTTGGAGGTTTCACATCCACGTGAGGCCCGACGCCGTTTGTGCCTTTTTTCCAGCAGAGTCCAACCATCGAGGCCGAACTGCGAGCGTGTGATCGTGGATTTGTGTTTAGTGTTTGGCTTCATACCAGGACTGATTCAGCCACGCATGTTTGAACCGGAAAGAGAAAGATTCTTTAGATTAATCACATCTGAAATCTGAATCAGTGACTGTCATCAGCAGATTTAAGGTGGAATTTTAAGGCGGTCCTTCCATAAGAACTCAACCAGTTTTCCCAGTTCACCCTCTGATTCCTCTGAAAACCATCCCAGGTGCTTGTTTCCCAAACCTACTAAGAAATGCCAACTGTCAGGTCTCCATCTGTAATAGTTTTGAAATTACAGCTCTTTGAAATTTCTGCTAATTTTTTGGCGAACTGGCCTCTCGGACCGTCTTCCGACATGAATAACTCGTCCAGTCTGGCGCGTGGAGCTTTGAAACTGGTCGTCTTGGGCTAACTTTTCCTGCAGAATCCAAAAACGGAACCAGATCTGGCGTATTGTCTTTATTTGTCTTCCCACAAGGCTCTGAAAACGGCCAAAAATTCAGTTGTTTGAAAAAAAAGGCACCAACTGTTCAGGTTCTTCTTTTGAAAAGTCTGATAGATGAAGCACTCAGACTGGATTTCCTGTCATGTATGAAGTGTTGGACCGTGTTTATGCAGCAGACATGAACGTTAGTACGATGGGAGTTTAGGAAAACACTTTAGAAATGGGCTCGAGTTTCAAATTTCATGACTTTTTCCCATTTTCATGCCCTGATTTAACCACGTGGGCCGTTAACCATCGTTCCCATATGGTTACCACGTGTTCTTATAGATCTGAAGATGATCCGACCCAAATAAATAAAAGTTGGAAGATGATCTGAATATCTGGTTTCCTCCAGAGGGAGTGGGTGATTGGACTACGCCCATGTTGAGGAGGATTTCTGGGATATTTAAAGATGCTGCAGAGATGATTTTAAACATCTGAGAGGCGCTCGAGAATATTTCAGCGAGATTTAAGGATTTGAATTTGTGATTTCATTTGTTATTTATTAGAAAATGAGATTTCTGTTTGAGCTTAACATCGAGGTGTTCTACGGGGAGATTAGAGAAATGTTTCAAGAGGATTTTAATATTTTTTTGTCAGGGCGATATACGGGAGGTCTGAGGGGACGAGTACGTGTTTTAAATCGCTGTTAGAAAGTCACGATTCCAGTGATGTGGAATCATTTCAAGAGGTTTCCACCACACCGACGTCTCCACCAGCAGTCCTTTATAATCAGAGCGTGTGAGCAGAAAAGTGGTCGTTTTCTTTAATCTATAAAGTGCAAACCTGGAGTGTTTATGTGCATCACACGACTTTTTTTCCCCTGTTAAAAATGTCGTAAACAGATATTTTTTCCATTCAGATCATTGGCTAAAATTTTAATTTGTGTTTTTATCTGCAGCAGAAATAGATCCGTGCGTTCCTTAAAGCAGTAAATGAAGCGAATGCAGCGAGTGTGAGATGAGCGTTGCTGGGGCAGATTGACAGAGGAATTAGAGGCTGTCTGCCCACACAGAGGACAGGCTGATTACAATCAATAATCTATCAACCACTGCCTGACAAGATGTATTGATCAGAGCAGGGAGGAGGGAGGACGCCACATAAATACACAAAGATGAACCGACACACAGCCGAGAGTCTTTCAGCTTCTGTTTCAGAGTTGGTTAATCAGTCAAGTTGTTCCGGACGGAGTCGCTTCAAACAGTCTGTAGTGAAAAAAAACACGTCTAAATATTTGTCGCTGATTGATTTTTCAAAGTGTCGTTCCAAAAAAAACAAGTCAGCGCTGCCAGAGAACCGTATCGTCCGCCGCATTTCTAACGAATTCGTTTCCAATCAACACGTATTTTACTGCTTCACTGCTGCTCCCTCTGAGCCAATCAATCATAGGCTAGACGGGGCAGGACCTGTCGCCATGGCAACTCAGAAAATGGACGAGGCGCTTCAAACATCTGCGAAGCACGGTGGTGGCAGCATCATGATGAAGCACGGTGGTGGCAGCGTCATGACGTGAAGCACGGTGGTGGCAGCATCATGATGAAGCACGGCGGTGGCAGCGTCATGATGAAGCACGGCGGTGGCAGCGTCATGATGAAGCACAGTGCTAACTACTAGCTTGTAACCACCTCAGGATGGAGTCTTAAGCGTCTTGGCGGCTGTCCTCACTTGTCTCTTTCCAAGAAACCCAGAAAATGGAGGCGACGGTTCAAACATGTCGTGAAATAGTCGTATTTTAACCCAAACAACCATCCATTCATCCATTCTCTATACACCGCTTAAGGGTCATGGGGGGCTGGAGTCTATCCCAGCTGACTCAGGGTGAAGGCAGGTTCACCTGGACAGGTAACCAGTCTATCACAGGGCTACACTTAGAGACAGACAACCAAGCACACTCACATTCACACCTACGGACAATTTACAATCACCAATTAACCTCAGCATGTTTGTGGACTGTGGGAGGAAGCCGGAGAACCCGGAGAGAACCCACGCTGCACGGGGAGAACATGGAGACTCCACACATGCGAACCAGCGACCTTCCAGCTGTGAGGCCACAGTGCTAACCACTGAGACACCTGCAGCCCTCAAACAACCACATTTTTTCAAATAAGATAAAAGTACGATACGCTACTGAATTAACGATAATAAGACTAGAACAGTAAAAGCTAAGCATGGCGTGTGATGATGAAATCTTGCACATTACATTGACAACATAGTAAAGTTTGTTCTAAATAGTTTTCATAGTTGTGCAGAAGCATAATTTTTAGGAGGCTGGGAGCTGCCAGGACGACTCTGGTCTACGTCAGACGGACAAAACTGAAGTTAATTCTCATTATAAACCAGGATGTGTTCACTGTTGGTTTGATGATTTTATTTGTTGTTGCTAAGAAACCGGCTTAAACTTATGAAGCTGATAATGGATCAGGACCACGTCTGTCTGGCACGTCGCTGCAGCGTCTCTTCGTCTTTTACCGTCATCATCTTTGACATTTCCATGACAGTAAAGGGCACGGCGGCGGCATCATCATCAAACAAGTGAGTCGAGGCATTCAAGTGAATTATTGTGTAGTTTACATAAAACATTGTACACAGTTGTTTAGGAACGTGACTCTGTGGTGACGGGGAGCTTCATGGTGGCTCAGGTCGACATCAGACGGATGAAAGTGTCGGAGATTCGTATCAGAAAGCAGCTTCTGAACATTTCTAAGTGCAGTTCTTAGCGGATGCTTGACCTTTACGCTACAAAGTTGTGAGGAATCGAGGTGGGTTCATACTTTATCAATTTGAGCTCTGAGGTTCTCTCCTGACCTTTCGGACCAGCCGACTGTGTGTTCGGCCCGTCGTCTGAGCCCGGTTCTTACCGTCGGTGGTTTCATCGCACCGACCTGAGAACACACACACACACATGGAGGCATATGGTTGGTGTGTGAAGGTCATTAGTTCCTGTCTGCTCTCTGCAGGCTCGAGAGCCTCGTTGGCACCACTTCTACCAGATCTGACCAAATTACCCACAAACACGGCGCCGGCTGCCAACAGCCTCCAGCGTCCGCCATGTTTCCTCGCTCGCCATACGGCGCACGCATGGACGGACCGCGCCCGGCCTTCGATTACTCCAGGAAAATAATGGAAAACCTGGAAAAAAAAAACCTTCAAGGAGACGCTGAGACGTTTAACGGAGAAACGTTCCAGGAAGATTTTAATTAATTTTTCCTTGTTGGGGCGACATGAGGGAAGGATTCAGGAAGTTAGAGGCAAGAAAAAAAACATCTATTTATTATACGTTCAGGATCTTTTCAGGCAGATTTAAGGATTTCATTTTCTACTTTTATGTGTTTTTTTTTAGGAATATTTCTGGTTGGTTCAGAGAAAATGAGGTTTCTTCTTTAAGGAAAACTGAGGAGATCCTAAGAAGGTTTTAGAGTTTGAAGTAACGGAGGTTTGAGAATCGTTCCAGAAAGATTTTAATGATTTTTAATGTTTTTGTCAGAATGATATAAGAGAACATTTATTATATTATAATTTGAGAGATATTCAAGAACTTTTCAGCGAAATTTCAGGATTTGAATTTGTGCCTTTATTCGTTTTCTGGTCGGTTCAGGGATTGTTCAAAATGAGGTTTCTTCTTTAAGCTTAAGGGACGAATATCGAGGAGTTTTAAGTGATTTTTTTTTGTCTGGATGATATCAGGAGGAACATTTCAGGAAATTGGAGGCTGTTTATGGGCGGATGGTGGTAAAAAAAAATCTATTTATTGCGCTGCTGTGTTTTAAATCCTGAGTCACTGTTTGAAAGCCTCGTGGTTCCACTGATGTAAATGACTTTAAGAGGCTACAACACCATCAGCAGCTTTAAAGGCTCCTTAGTTCATAATAAGAGCGTGTGCTCAGTTAATTATCAGTTTCCATGCACAGAAACTCCACCCAGCTTTTTCAGTTCTCGTGGTAAATAATAGAAAAGCTGCGTTTGTGTTGCTTTCAGCTCTGCGTGTATAATGAAGCACTTGGTTGTCGCCCGTCGGGGTAAAAACCACAGAGGAGGAGCGTCACAGCTTGATGTTAATGTGTTTCTGCTTCAAACGCCTGCGGTTCGGCTCAGTGTTCGATATTTGGAAAACCAGAGAAAGTCGAAGAAAAGTAAAAAAAAGAAGCATAAAAAATGAGAAAACAAGATATTCATAAAGGTACGCTGAAGAGGAGACACACAACCAGACTTGAACCAGCAGGATGATGTGAAGCTCTCTAAGAAGCCATTCATGTGTTTTATTTTGGCGGGATGCGTCCGTCTGGACGGGGTCCAGCTCCTCCTGCGGAGCCTCCGTCCTCGTCCAGGACGCCCGGGCGGCTCCTCCATATGCCGACAGGACGCTCCGAGCGCGCTCGTTAGGCCCCCATGCCAACTCCAAGGTCAGGAGACGCCTCGTTAGCGGGAGGCCTAACGAGCGGAGAGATCCTTAACGAAGGAGACCACGCTAACGAGTCCAACGGGCGGCGGCGGCTTTAAACTCCGCTGAGCTCGTTTTGGACGGAGGAGACGCGATGAGTGATGGATCGGTTTCAGGATAATTAAACTCGGTTCACAGGTCGAACACACGAGAGTTCACGATAAATAATCAAACAGGAACGATGCTCTTTAAACGCTCATGAAACATAATTAATACACGAGAACTTATAGTCATTTTTATCGACTAAAATCAAAAGTTGACTTCAGCTCAACCGTCACTGATTTGCTTGGAAGTATTTTTTCTTATTAAAACATAGATATTTAAATTATATCTCTTAAAAGTACATGTAGTAGATGTTTGTTTCAGACACATTTTTCACTGAGAATATTATTTTTTTTCACGTTTGTGACCAAATATTTCATATTAAAGCATTCTACATGTTTAGTTTTGTACTATTGTGACCTGCAGCTACATGAACTTTTGCTTTATTGTTAATTTGAGCTCAAAGATGGAATTTTTCATGATTTTCTTTCACAATTAAATTCAACAATTACTTGATCCACTTGTCCAGTATTAAAGATTCTGAATCAGTGTCATGATGAGAAATAACAGAGAACATTTCAGGTTTTTATCTTTAATAGTTCCTCAGATGTTGTCGTTCAAACACACTCAGATTTTAATCCCAGAAAAAAAACCTGCTGAAAGTGGGTCGATAGGTGAATTTTAAATGCGTTTATCTCATTAAGTATTTGACATTCGAAGCTAAAATGTCACAAATATCTTCATAAATAAACATATTTTATGCTGTAAAATTTTCAGGCAAATCAGAGATTGTTGTGAAGAAGCATTTGGTGATTTGAGACTCACGCTAATGCTAATGCTAATGCTAATGCTTAGCGCTGCAGACTCAGAGCTGCTAGCGTCTCAGATGGGATTAGCATAATATTCCCTGATGTCTCTGCTAATTCAATTTCCAGTTCTGCATGTGGATTTTAAATTTCACGGACCCGGACTTGCCTCTTTTTTTTTTTTACATTTTGAAAACCAGGAGCTGCTAACCGCTAACTCTGCAAACGAATCCAGACGAGGCGTGAACTCGTCGCCTCTTCGTAGTCGGTCGATCTGAGGCCGCCGCAGCCGCTAATGTGGGCGTTGAATCTGCTCTCTGATCGGTTTGTTCGGTATTCAGACGGCGGCGGCTTCTTATTAATCAAACGTTTAACGGCCGGTATCTCCGTCGTCGTCCTGCTGCTGCCGCTCCTCCTCACATGACAGTATCTCCGCCGCCGCCGCCGCCGCTGAAAACCTTCCTCACCTCCTCCTCCTCTTCCTCTTCTTCTCCCCCAGCCTCCCCCCTCCCTCCCTCCTCATCCTCCCTCCTCGGCCTTGCAGGGAAATAAAAGATTACGGACAGACGAGTCATTATTTTCGGTGATGGCAGCCATACATCACCGAGACTGCGCCGGAGTGGGGAGGGAGGCCGAGAGACATCGGCGGCGAACGGGGGGACCGGCGGGAGAGCGAGGGAGGTGGGTGGATCGAGACCGAGGCAGAATGAAGCCGAGGATGAGCTCAGATCCTTCACCTCTTTGCTTTCCTGCCTCCCTTTCCTCTTTCCCCTCGCTGCTTTGTTCTGCCTCCTTCTCCCTGAACCAGCCTCTGTGAAATTAATGGCTGCTACACTGACCATGGATCAGACGCCCAAAGACTGCGAAAATACAAAATAAAAAAAAAGACACCCCGACCCGCGGAGAGCTCCGTACTGATGTGATTTATTAATAATTTACTGAGGCTAATTGAACGTGCGGCGGCGAGATGGAGACGGACTTCATTAAGGACGCCGAGAGGAGTTTGATTAGATTTATGTTTGACCAGAATTTGGATTTTCGGTGCAGATTTGTAAAGTTTTGAGGCGTTCAGGTCAGACTGGTGAATGTGTCGATGCACGGTTGACCTTTAGAGTTGTCGGTATGTATAGTTTCACCCATACGTCTGCTTTTTTTCAATGCTTCAGGAGGTCCAGTCGACCTACACGAGCCTCCGTCCTGATTCCCAGAACGTAGACTTTGCATATTTCACGCTTCTGTAAACGTGAAACAACAACAACCTCCGAGCAGCAACCGACACGCCTAATTGGACGAGGTTTGGATCATGCGCTAATGCGGTTCTGCTTCATGAAATTAGCCGTTTTAATGACCTGGAGACGTGGACGTTGCATCCAAAACCACGTTCACTGAAACAATGTGGTGAATGAATAAACAGCACGCTTCCATCAAACAAACCAGATATAGTTTGTGATCGAGTTGTTGGTATGTGTAGTTCTCACACATTGGACGGCTTTAACTCTTTTCAGTGCAGTGAGTCCAGCAGACCTGGTTCCCTTCATGTAGACTTTGGGTATTTCCTGCTATCTGTGTGCAAACATTATCCAAATTTTCCTTCAATGTGGGAAGCAACAGCCTCCAAGCAGCAGCCTTTCACACTAAAAATGTCAAGTGTAGCATCTGATGCAGGTCTGCTTGGTTCTTAGTTTATTCTTGAAATGAAAATGCTCCACTGAAACCATCTCACCATCACTGCTGCACCCAGTATTACAATATATAAAGAAACAATCCCGTCTTTTCCTCCTATAGCAGATTGATGACGAGGTGCCATCAGACCGTTCTCCATTCAGGAGGATCTGACCACACAAGGTCCACAGAACTACATTCCTGTGCAGCTAATCTCAGTTCCCCTCATAAATCAGGTGGGGCGGGACTTGTTGCCTTGGTAACCCAGAAGATGGAGAAACATGTTGTGAAGGGGTCAGAAGTGATTTTGGTGGCTATGTCTGAAGATCCTCAGTCCTCCAGGTCATGGTTGTTCTGGTAGTTCAGTCGTAGCAACTGGACTTGCTTGAGTTCCTTGAAGACGTTCCACCTCTCATCCATCAGTCAATCTTCAACAGACTGTCCTTGGTCACAGGACACTCCGTTGAAGACAATAACGTACAGATGTGGTCCTGCAGGGAGGACAGATGGTTTGAGAGAGGAGTGAAAGAAGCCATCGAACTGGAAAGACCATCCCTCAGCAGAGCTGGAGGTGTGAGGTCTTAAGATCTCTCCCCAGGAAGATGAAGCCACATCCACACTGAGCCACAAAGACCCTAACGAACCCCTTTGTGTAACGACCCACATAACGAGGGGGAGGAGCAACAAACCCCAATTGAAACCTAAACTCATGTGTTAACGTCTCCTTCAGGATATCAGTATGTGGAACTCCCAACTAGTCAGTCAGAGCTGATGGAGCCTCTTGGATGAAGGTGGAACGTCTTCAAGTCCAGCTGCTACGACTAATCTACGAGAATTTTGGTGGCTAACGTTAGCCGAGCTGCTAGCATGCTAAAGTGTCCAACAAAGTGGGATATAACGGAAAACAAAACCTAAGACTGATGGTCTCTTCTCGTCCATCCGTCCTAAATTAAACTTTGATGTTCTTTCAAACTGGACACCACGTTCAGAAGTTAAGTTTAATTGAGAGCAAAACGTTGAGAACGTCATTTTATGGAGACGTGGTTGGTTTTCTGCAGTTTATTTACTTTGGTTGGCGGATTGTTACTGATTTGGCGTCCTGACGAGTATTTCGGCAGCTGTGGTGGCGTAGGTGAGTTTGAGTTCATGTCAGATAGTTAAAGAACGGTTTTAACAGTTTGTGGCCAACGAGGGAACTCTGTTTGAAATATCATATCAGACACATTAGATTTAACTTTATTGTCAATGCACAGAGAAGAGAGACAAAAAATATAGTTTAGCATCTAAGCAGATGTGCAGAAACAGCAGCATAGAGCATTATCTACAGTACGTTAGAGGATGAACAGGATGGACAAAGTGCTGATGTGTGGATAGAATATAAAACAGATGATGTGGATCTACAGAGATAAACAGTCTGTAGGATGTGAGCTGGAGCGTTTACGCATCACATACTTACACTCAGGTTGTTTCAGGAGGATGTATCCACTGGGTTTGATTTTTTTAATGGGGTTCAGTGTTGTTGTCTCTTATTGATTTCTTTTCCTTTTTTTTTTTTTTATCTTACTGTCAAAAAGGAATCAAACGAGCCTTAAACTAATAATAGAACGTTTTCAATCAGAGCAGCGTCGCTTCTCCGGAGCAGAAGTCTTTCTCTGCATGAGTGTCATCATCCCTGACATCCACCCGACAGCCGGAGCGAAGGCACGGCGGCGGTGTCATCATCAAACGGCCGAGTGGAGGCGGCGGGGAAGCTGGTTTCCAGGCGGAGCGGCTGAAAGGAGGTTACCTGCAGGAGGCTGGTGATGAACGCTGCAGCGTGTATTCCCTCCAGGTTCTTTCCTCGGGAACACCTGCTGGGATAAAACCCTCCTGATTGTTTGATGCTGTGCAGAAGCTGCACTTTACCGCGAGGCCTGAACGCCGCCGCCGCCGCCTCAGCAACAAGTGTGTTGAGGAGGGAGGAGGTTTATTTAAAGCGTTTGGAATCGTAATAGTGGAGATGAAGCGCTGCTGTTTAGGGCTGTAAATAAGGAACCGGATACTGGAATAGCTTCGACTCGTCGCTGCATCAGATGGAAGCGTGTTGGAGATTTAACGAGAAGCAAAGCAGGTGTAAAATCTGCCAAAGTGTTATCTTAAGCCCCATTTGGACGGGATTTATTCCCCGCTGGGGGGCTGGAGGGATTTTACCTGCCCCCGGTCAGTGATTTTAATCCAGCTGAAATTACTTTGTACTCGTGTTTTAAAGTGAATCTGGCCGAGTTTTTTCTTCTTTTTCTTTTTTCTTTTCCCTCCCGTGAGGAGATGTTCGGTCTCTCTCCTGCATTTTGTCTGAAACTCAGCTTTGTGTTGTGAAAATGAAGGAAAACGTCGCTGCTGAACAACACATACGATGTTTTCTTTCCTTTTGGCGTCTGTGAATGTGTGGATCTGTGAACACGCTCCGGACGAGTGACTTTAATAAATCTTTATGTGTGAGCTCCACTTTCAGGCTGAATTTTTGTCGACACAATCCTACATCTTGAATCACTGAGTTAACAGAAAGAACTTAAAGATATTCGTGGGCCGTCTTTATCCTTGTTTGTTCGTATTCTGTCAAATTAAAACTGTACCGATTGAGATATCAGCACTTCCTGTTTGCACTGCGGCGATCAGAGTTTAAAACACTCAACCTGATGCTTTCGTTCTGCAGTGACGCATCGCTAGTTTGCTGTTAACTCTCATGTTGTGACGTCTTCAGGGTACAACGGAGTTTTGTATGCAAACATCTTCCCAACAAAGAGAAGCTAATATGGAAAATATATGACGTCTCTTGTCGGTTCCTTTCAGAACCGGAGGTTTGTCAGAGCTGTTGAATGGATTCCTGATGTTACAATACTTCAGCCTTGAAGCTACAAATGCATGGGATAGTTTTTTACTGTGCGTCTGAGACGTGATGTTCCTGATTCTGGTTAAAGAAGGTCGTCGTACAGACTTGTTTGACTTAAAGGACATATCTTTAAAAAAAAAAAGAAGCCCTCCTTAGAGTAAATATCTGGTTGGATGGTGTGTTTCTGCAGCCAAGGCTCCACAACAGCAGGTTCCTCTACAGCTAAACTGCACTTTCCATTGTGTTTTGAAGTAAAGTTAAGTTTGCATCAAGAATTTCACTCAGAAGTCCAAAGTTTGTGATGAACGAGAGACTGTCAGCTTTAGAATCAAACTGAATTTTCTCTTGTTTGCTTTTGGTTTTCTGTTGCTTTCTTGTTTGGCTCGGGCACCAAAACTACCCTCTTTTAGTGAAATAGTGCTCTTTGTTAGACTCTTGTTGAGGTTCGGCACCAACGAGGATTGGTAAGTGTTTGGGAAAATGTCCTGGTTTGGGTTAAAATACGACTCTTCATGACGAGTCCCAGCCCGTCTGATATACGACTGGTTGGTTGAAAAGGAGCCACAGTGAAATCTATGTTGGTCAGAAACGTAGTTGTGATGCGTTGAAAACAAATTGAGAATGCAGTCAGATGGATGAGAGACTTGGTTGTAAAAACACGTTGAGGTTTTATCTGTACCTGACATTTCGTCTTCTTTACGGTGAGTTGTAAAGGAACCTCCATGTGGTTGGGTTCTGAGGTGTTTATTGCTGGAAACAGAGACTCTGGTTTTGTCTGAATTCAGAACATCACAGGAAGTTGTTTGTGTAATTGCTGGTTGAGTCAGATTCGTGCCGACACTGACGACAGTTGGATCTTTTCCTTCATCCGACAGAACCGACATAAAGGTCTGTTTGTCCTTAAAGCAGGAACTTCTGTCCCGATTTCACATCTCGCCGCTCTGGACGTCCTGTCAAACCGCATCCTCTTCTTCTTCTTCTCTGCTTTTTAAAAGCACTGATTTGATTTATCCGAACACTGAGGCGAGGTTCGGCGGAGTGACGCGGGGACGGCAGCCCGAGCCGAACCCCACAAAGTCATTTAGATGGTCTTAAACGTGAGCGCTCGGATTCATCTGCTTCCCGAGGCTCATAAATTTATCTAATCTAATACATCTTTTCCTCGAAATGACAAAATCATTGAGGAGGAGAAAAAAAAGCCCCATTTTTCATTTTCCAATTTTCGGAATAGAAAATCAGTCGTGGTGAAGTTTCTGCAGATTCTCGGTTTATACGACGGTCGTGGTTTAAAGTGATCTCGTGTTCAGAGATTCATGCAACAAGCTGTGTGGGATTTATGTGCAAAGGGTCGAGGCGCTGAACTCGATTTAAAATGCAAATTCAGATGCAAACAGGAGCAAATGTTGGAGCGCAGTGAAGAGCCCGAGGTGTTGTTCTGACCTCCAGACTCTCGCGGTTGCGGCCCGATCGGGGTTTCCAGACTCCGAGGTGTTGCAGCAGCGTGTTGGGAACCTGCCTGATCGTTAGCAGGTGGTTTTAATGTTGTGGCTGCAGGTGTTTGTCGGGGCGACTCTTAGAAAGGCAAAGCATGTCTGCGATGACTAATATTAGAAGAGCGGGTGTCAGCTCGAAGGCCGGGTGCACGTCAAACAGTGGATATTAATTCTAAAAGCAGCCGGGCGTCCTTTTGAATCAGTCAGAGCTCATCATTAACAAGCTGACAGCGCTGCTCTGACATGTTATTGGATGCAAAGACAGGTGGAGTAAAACCGAGAGCTGATGAACCTGCTGCTGCTGCTGCTGTGAGGTTTTCACTTTACTTCATCAAAAAAAAAGCTACGACCCAGGAAGGGAAGCAGAACATGTGCTGCCGAGTCTGAGAGGAAAAAAAAAAAGCCCACCAGGGATTTCGAAAACATATTTAAGCAAATTGAAGTTGACAAGTGGACCAGGAGGAAGTGGTTCACATATTTAGATCTCAGCAGTTTTTTGAAGGGGCCCGGTGTCTGATCAGTGATGTGACGGTGATTTTTGTTGGCGTTATTATTCCGCGGCGAGCTCGCCAAGCCAAACCCAACAAGGCTGAATGATGTTTGCTCTGAACCTGCTGAGGGACGTTCGAGAACAGTCGCACAGGGTCACGTTTGATTTTTTTCTTTTTATTTTTTTCACGCTTTTGTTGACTCACAAGAGAATCCTGGATCCTTGAGCAGGAAGGTGACGGCTGGAAGAGCACGAAGAAGAAAGAACCTTAAATCGCTCCAGTGCAGGAGAAAATGTTTAAGATATAAAAGAAGAGTTTGCACCAACATGTGAACACAAACTGGGCCTTGTGCAGCATTTTTAAACCTCATCTGTTTTTGTTTAGCTTCGGTTTGTCTTGTTCAGGGTTGGAAGATGATTCATGAAAAAAAAAGAGGTCACACACTGGTATTGATGTTCTGGATGCTAATCTAGCTTTAGCTTTTTGTGCTAATCTGAAGTCTTTGCACCTCGACACGTTGTTTAGAGGAATGACGAGTGTTTCTTTGGTGGAATCAGGTTTGGCTGGTTTAACCTTTCATCACTGAGGTCCGTGGACCTGGATCAGGAGGCTTCTCTCTGTGACACTTTTATTAAAGAGGCTTTGTTGGTCTTTGTTTCTGTTGCTTCAAACGCTGTGGAGCTGAAGTTGAGCATTTTTACAACAGGTTCAACAGTATCAGTGTCGCTCTGTTTGACGGTTTTGAGGAGGCAGAAATACAAAAACGTCAGGTTTTGTTTGAGTTTTCAGCTCTCACAAGGAGACTTATTGTGTTTCAAAACTCCGTCTCTTCTCCTTTGAGCCCAGCGTTGTTCCTTTTGACCCTACAGCTAAAGAACTGTCACTGACTGAAGCTTTAGATGTTTTCTCAGATGAAAAATGTTAAAAATATGTGGTTTATAAACTGTTAGTGCTGGTTTTCCAGTGTGAGGAAGCTGACACAGTCCTAACCTGGCTGAACAGGTGAACGTCAGCGGATTTGGGATCTAAACCTGCCAACAGCTGATCCTGACAGGGATCCGAGAGTTTCAAATCAAAAGAGAGTGACGCAAAATGAAATGCAGCAGATGTTTTTATAGATCACATCATTTTGTCGAGTCCACTTCCCAACAATTACGACAATCCTCTTAGAGAGCGTGTGACGGTTTACAGCTTTTATTTTCCATTGCTGCAACTCAGGATAGCATGTGGAGACCTAAAGTGTAAATAGAAACACTGGCATTTATTACTTTTCACAGAAATGGTGTGATTTTTTTCCATATATTCGTAACATCTTGCTCTATAGAGAAAAAACAGAAAATCCTCAACGACATCTCCAGCACTCGCTTAGCTTCACTTTATTATGTTGAAGTTTCTCGTCTTCAGTGACGTAACCGTGTTGTTGCGTTTCACTTTCTGCCGTCATTAGAACCACATTTACCAGCAGGAATGAGTGTTCCAGTGTCAGATCGCATCAAGTCCTTCACTGCCGGTTCTGATGCCGTTGCCTCTAATTAACGCCTCTTGACATGAATGTAGCCCGAGGTAACAGGGTCATCCCATAACCAGCTTCGTGACACAAGTTATTCACTGTGGCCCATCTTGCACTCAGTGAACCTCAGTAAAATGGACCATCTCACTCTGTGGTACGAGCTTTAGTTTCCAGGTTCGGCTGGTATGTTAGTGGAAGGTGTTGAAGACTTGATGAATGTATCTGGGGTAAACAAAGAAAGATGTAAAGGAAATCAATTAATCTGTAATTTGACTCACGGATGGCTGCAGCTGTGAACTTGTGGCTGAAAATTTTGCCCAAACAGGTGAGCGGCTTGTGGAAAGAAGCTTTGAAATGACCTTGAGAGCTTTGAGACCCAGAGATGACTTTGTCAGGATGGAAGTGTGATTGCAGTGCAGCGCTGCAGGCCTCCGTTCAGACACAGAACAAACATCAACATCATAGACTTGTTTACATGTTTGTTCCCTCCTCTGAAACTCTGTGTCATGCTGTTCCAACACCTATGATTAGAAATGAATTCTGTTTGTTTGTGTCTGAGAGAGTTTTTCCCAGAGCTGAAGGTGTTCTGCTGCCGAATCTCTGATGTCAGTGCTCTAAATGCATATATATCAGCAGCATGTTTACACTCTACATTTTTAACCACTTACCTGCCAATGCGATCCCGTTTCCAGCGTCCTGGGGGTTGAGAATTTCACAGTGTCACTTGAATCCAGCACACGGTTGGCATCAGTGTGGTGCTTGGCAGCCACGGTGAGGGGGCGGGAGGTTCGGGGAATTGTGCGAGCTGGTGGGTAGCGCGGAGGTAAAAAATGCTTTCACAGCAGTAGTTTGGCTTATTTGGTATTTGCAGAGAGAAATTAATGACTCACTGTCGCCTTTTCATTCATGCCCTTTAACAGGCAGAAACCAGAAGGTGAAAAATTCATTAAAAATCAAGCTTTGTGTTCAGACCTTTCTGCTGCGGCTCCAAACTGTGGTCAGATATTTTCCGTTTGTTATCAAAACTCTGCAGATGATCTTGTGTGGATTCCACCTGTTGATTAAACATACAGAAGGATCACTGCATCTCACACAACGGCCTCTGCTCGACTATCCTCTGACATTTTCTGGCATAAATATGGATATTTATAAAGATATTTTTGACATTTTAGCTTCATTTAGACGTTGGAATACGAGGCTGTTTGAACAACAATATCTGAGAAACCATTAAAGACAGAGATTTACAGCTATTTCTTCATGTCATTGATTCAGAATCTGCAATATTATACCAGAAGATGAAACAGTCGCTGATTTACTGGTGAGATGAAATATGAAGTCCGTCCATCCATCCGTGATCTATACACCGCTTAATCCTCACCAGGGTCACGGGGGGCTGGAGTCTATCCCAGCTGACTCAGGGCGAAGGCAGGGAACACCTGGACAGGTAACCAGTCTATCACAGGGCATAGAATGGGGAGAAACCTGCAGCAAAGGATCGTGAGCGGGAGTCGAACCCACGACCGCTGCATCGGGAAACTAAAGCCCCTGTTTATGGGTCACCTGCTCAACTAGGTGACCCCCCAAAGAGAACGGCGGGGTGAGGCCAGGCAGGTAGGTAGGTAGGTTGGTAGGCAGGTAGGTAGGTGGGTAGGTAAAGGAGGCCTCACAGGCCCCCCCGAACCACCACCACCACCACCACCAATCACCCCGGCCGACCGACGCTCCCTGGAGCGAGCAGGGCTGCGTGGCACCTGGACGGATGAGAAGCAAATATGAAGTCAACCTGTGATATTTTAATACTAAACATATGGAATAGTTTTAAAGTGAAATACTTGGTCACAAAATGAACAGAAAATCAACTCGAGCAGGTCTGACAGGTTGGACCACAAACATAAAAGGACTGTTATAGATCCTGATCCAAGTAGAACAGGTTTCTGGTTTTCAAACTCTAATATGTTCAGACAGCACCACGATGTGACTCCATCTGGAAACCACAGATTTCCCTTTTTGTTTGACTGTATATTAAATACCACATCCAATGATAATATTGTTCTTCTACCTGGTGAAGGCGTCCATCTGGTGGCTTCTTCTTGTTGATTGTTGGGTTAAGAGGTTTTGGTTGGCGTATTTTTACACCTAGGGGAGAGTTTCTTTCTTGTTTACTGATATTTTGTCGTATTTCACCCTCAGAAATAAGTTTGAGATGCTGCTTCAGAAGAGCTATTTTCTTGGCCACAGCGTTATTGGACGGACCAGCACATGCTGAGCGTAGCCGCCTTTCTGAAGTGTCTACAGACATCAAGCGTTATTGACTGCATTACTACTGCCGGTACTTTTTAGAAGAAATATATGTGCATATCTAGATTTTCTGGCATCTTCTTGCACTAATGGTGTCTTGCCAGAGTTTCTTCAATGCCTTATAGATATTTTTTTGTATTTTTTCCCACTGAAGTATTCCTTTGAGCTCGTCTCTTCAGAGGCCCCCTACGTCGGCTCATTGAATGCTTGTGCATGAGTCAAACCAAAGGGTCGTCACTCAGAGTGTTGGATCAGTCAGGATTGATTTGCTGCTCCGAGACGGTAACGCAGACCCAGTTATTCTGTGCGTATTTAGACGTGAGCGCGCGTGTGATGGATTATATTAACCACAGCATTCATTTTGCATAAAAGTCAGTGTGTCATCACATTTGTTCCGTGTGTCGCTGCCGTCTCTCGCGGTAAATAAGGAGCGTGCGGCGGCGGCGGCGGCGTATGTAGGTCAGGAGCTCCCAGGAAATCTGTGTTCTCTGTTCCGCCGAAGCGAAGCCGTCTGGTTCCTGCATGTTCAGGTCGCACTCGTTTGTCGGCCCACCAAGAAACAGGCTCGTTAGGCTAATTAGTCAGATTAATGCAGAGGTGACCTGCACGGCGGCGGGGCCCCGGGGCCGAACAGATGGGACGGTAACACCACCAACCTGTCAGTGCTGAGCTGGCAGTCGCAGAGTCAACAGTTCAACGCTGCCGACAACAACAACGCGGCGGCGAGGCTTCGGCGTGCCCACGTTGAGCTGACTCCGGTTTTAGGGGTAAATAATACATCAGCTGGGTCCCTCACCGGCTTCCTGCCACCGTGTTGAAAAATTGTGCTCCCTGGACTGTGTGACTGAGACTTTGTGGTCTATTTAACTTTAACAAACTTGGTTCAGATGAGCTGTAGTGCATTTGCCCCGTTGATATGCATTCCTGTTCCACTCCGGTGTCGTCTGGACTGCTCTGGGTCGCTGTCATCCTCTCAATGCTTTCCTACAGTTCTGACTTATCTCCTCGTCCCAGCTGCTGCAGGGTATCAACAGGACATGATACTGCCGCCGTCATGCAGGTGACGAGCAGCGCCTGCTGCTAGAAGATGAGACTTCATAGTTCAACTCCCCCATAGTCAGAGATTATTTGATCTATTTGTCCAGTGATACAGATTCTGAATCAATGACGTGATGAGAAATGAACTGAAAATGAAATGTTTTGTTGTAGAGGAGTGTCATTCTGTAGATACTACCTTTAAAAAACCGCTCACTCTCTGCCAAACCCTGTTCTACATGCACAGCTGAAGACTTTAAGAATTAAAAAAGATTAAAATAAGTTTGAAGCACGGTGGTGGCAGCATCATGATGAAGCACGGCGGTGGCAGCATCATGATGGTGGTAAACAGTAGCTTGTAGCTCCTTCAGAGCAGTCATAGGTTTCTCGGTGGTCTCCATAACTCGTCTCTTTCTTGCTCTGTTGCTCAGTTCTTGAGAATAACCTGCTCGAGGACGATGAACACATCAGTCGTAGTATATATTTCAGATTCTGGATTCAGGTTTTTATCTTTAATAGAGATATTGTTTTATAAACAGCCTCAAATTTCAATGTGAGAAAAAAAACCTGCTGAAAGCGGATCGACGGGCAGTTTTTTAAACACTTTATCTCTGTAAGTATTTGACGTATCAGGCTAAAACTGCATAAATACTGTTTTAAATATTCATAGTTTATGATATAAAAAAATCTTCCAGCACATCAGAGCCGGTCGAGCAGAAGGACTCTGATGATTTGAGCCTTGAACAGCTGCAGGATGTAATATCTGCACGTCCTTTATTTAACCGTCCAGCATGCTACAGTCGGACCTTCTGGCATTTTTAGCGGTCGTGACCTGCAGCAGCACAACAACGTGTTTGCCCTCCGGTAGCATCAGCGGCTTATTAATGTTGTTTCTACATCGTGCTGCCCCTCTGGTTTGGGGGCAAACGCCACTTTTCCTCGCGGCCAGAGGAGTCAGGAGAGGGTTAATGAACGCCGCGGTGCCGTGGCGGCGTTACAGCGCCGGGGTTGGCGGCCTTCAACCCTTCAGCGCGGCAGGGCGCCCTTGTTTGGCTTTGATAGTTAATGACCACTTTCTGTTAGTGTCAGTGTCGTGCTTGACTGGTAATTGGTCCCTGAAATCCAATTAAAATAAGCAGAGGGAGGAAAGTTCTTTAAAGAAATGTCAACTTCTGTCTTTTGTGACACAAAACTTTTGCACTTTTGGGAAATCCAAACAGCAAAAAGAGACTTCTGACAAGGTTCGATATGAGCTTCTGAACTGGGAACCAATAGATGACATGTTCCTGCACATCGTTTCCATTTATTTTATTGTTTCTCCTCTGCAGCAAACCAGTCATGATTTAGACGGTAATGTCACCGTAGTGACTCAAAAAATGGAGGCGACGCATCAAAAACGTAGTAAGAGTCGTCCGTTAACCCAAACCAGGATATTTTTCTGTTTGACTGGAACTAAACCGTCTGACTAGTAAATGTGTTGAACAATGTGGGATATTTTCCTCATTAACTACGTAGCTTTGGTGCCGAAACCGAACCAGAAGAAGAGTAAAAAAACAAAAGTAAATGACAAAGAACTGTCTCACGTACATCACGGGACACAAACCCTCGTCTTCTGCTGTAAGTCGGGTCCCAGAAAGTGTAGGAGAAAATTTAAATGAGTCGAGTTTGAACCCAAACGCTGACACGTCTTCACAGCATTAACCAGATTTCTAACACTGTGTCCTGAAACTGAACCGTGTAGCTTTGGAGCCTAAACCGAACCAGAAAACGAACAAAAACAAACATAAACTCCAATGAAAGAGCAAAACTTAGTTAATCTGAGCTTGACGGTCTCTTGTTCTGAGTCTTCCGGCTTGAAAATCTGGTCTCTAGTTTATTACAGATTACGTTCAGACTTGTAGAATTAAAAAAACATCAGTAAAGTTTCCGTCTTCCCTCTAAACCCAACTGGCTGATGAACTCACCGTCTCTTCAGCCGCTAATTCACCGTCATTTAATTCACATTACCTCCGTCTGTACCGTACATGGAGTCTCTTGTTCCAGAGGTCACGTTCCTCCATCATTATTATCGTCCCGATTGTTATCGGCGGCGGCGACACCGAGGTGTCGTCATCATCTCTGAAGGCCTCTAATGGGCTGGAGCCGCTTAAACAAACCGATTTGACGTGTAGCTCGTTAGCAGTTAGCTGGAACACAACACGTAGGTAATTAAAAGTTCAGCTCCTCTCTAGTTCCCTGTGTGGTGGATTTCATGAATGGGGATCCTGCAGGTATTTCTCATGCATACTGATGTATGAGTCATATAAGAGCTCTTTTGTTCTGAACAGTGAAGTGACAGCTTCGTGTTCTCGGCTTCGTCATCATTCATAACCTCGTTCAGCCTCTCTGCAGCCTCGTCCTGATTGGCTGTAAATATCTCGCTGCTTGCTGACACGTCTTCATACGTCGACTATAAGATGACCCCGACGATAAACCAACCGAATTATCAGACCAGTGCAGATGGAGACGTTTCCCTCCGTCTCCATCCTGGAAGCTTTTCCTCTGATTAGACTGAGACGTGGAATAATTGCGTTGAAGCAGAACATGAATCCACTCTGCTGCTGCTGCCTGATTCATTCTTCATTTGTTCAATCTCCTTTGGTTCTTTTGAGGACCTCGTCGTGACATTCAGTGACTGTTCAGCTAAAAGCTGTGGAGAGGATGATGGGAGACCTGCTGTTGACCTGCGAAATGAGTCAAAATGAATTCTGCTGCTTTTAACATCTTGTTTTTTTATCTGAATATTACTTGATTCACCACATGGCAGGAGTTAAAGGGAGTCAGTGGCAGAAGCTGGTGAGAAACACCAGCCGAGCATCAAGTGGCCGCCAGTGGTTGCCAAGCGAGCGCTACTGTTGGTGAGCTAATCTGTTAGCACAGTTAGCGCTGTGGGTGGGAGTTAGTGAAACAGTTCCAGACCTCACTGGTTCTGGGTTTGCTTTCTTTACTGCAATGTTCTGCTAAAGTAACAGTACATTCTGGTAACTCAAGGACTTATGGCTTATGGTTGTCGTTAGCAACAGAAGAAGTCAGTTATTGTAGATCAGCAACCTCAGCACCAGGAACAGGTTGGAAAACTTTGATAGGATCAAAAGATAAGACTTCAAGCAGGAGTTTGTTTCAAGCTTTAGCTCATTCAAAATGAAAATATGCATTAATCAGACTGTACAAACCACTTTAATACAACAGCAGCAGCAATGGAGGAGTTTCTGTCATCTATA
>NW_007578797.1:193313-196540 GCF_000690725.1 Stegastes partitus | reverse complement strand
CTTTGACACTAAATAATCTTTTTATGGGTAAATTCTTGTCAAAAGAATCAAATTAAGTTTTACATAATTTAATGTTGAACAGCCATAAAACAAGAAGCCGTCCCTCTGGGGCTCGGAGCTTTCTATGAGCAGTTTGTAGACGCTGATGTTGGAGACGGCTGAAATCCAACAAGGTCGTTTTTAGGGCAGAAAAAAAAGAAAGTAGCTCTTGTTTGTCGTCTCAATCAATCAGCATTCAGCGTTTCAGGGTCGCTCAGAACCACCGACCCTGGAGGTTTTTCTCCTCCTGAAATAACCCCAAGAAGCTCTGCAGAGGGAACACAGGTCCAGGTTGCTCTCAGAATTATCCAGTCTTTAACCCATCATGTGCTGCTGCCTCGGTTACCAGGAACCAATCAGTGCTTTTTATCTCATTTTTTATAATGACTTTGCTCTTTTCTGTGTGAACCCAAAGAGCTGCTGAACCACCTTTAGTTGTTTAACAGTCTGTTCTGGCACAAAGACGTGGTTTATGGTTCTGTAAACTGGATGTTTCCGGATTAACGCGCGTCGTCGATATTCCAAAACCACCATTTTCCTGGATGTGTGGATCCTGCTGTTAAAATCGATTTATATTTTTACTATTTCCTCCTGTGCTGCAGCTTCTTTGTCGAGTTATAAATACAACGGCGTATAAATGTAATTTCTGGGCGACCCCAGAGTTGTTTGGTCGGCGTATGAAGACTCGGTTTGTGCTCAGACTCACTCCAGGGACAGGACGAAGCCCGAAGGCCGATCTCTCAGATACAAACCTCCAGAGAGCCCGGGCTGTGAGCTGGTTGGGCGGTGAGGTCTTCACAGCGCTGACAGCGAGCGCTCAGCCCCCCGATCATCCCCGGCAGGCCCGTGGCCGGTGTTGGCGTGTTGACCCTGGATGGTGCTGCCGGCGCTGCGCGGGTGCGTCGGTGCGTTTTATTATTCAGTCTGCAGGCGGAGGAAGAGGACGGAGCACAGATGGACTCCAGCAAAGTGGCCAAAGTGGAATAAATTTATGGAAACGGCGTCTGATCGGCTGCAGGACGGACAGTGAATTAATGCTGCCGTCTCTTCACACTTCCTTACTGCGTTTTTTTATTTTTTTTATTTATCTCAATAAAATGTCTTCGTATTTATGTTTTAATAAGGAGCTTTATTTCCAAGGTGCTTTACTAAACATTAAACTATACAAAGCGTTAAAGAGCAGCAGTAAAACATTAGATGAGAACCATAAAGTATTAGTCAAGGCGGCTTAGAAAGAGCGATAACAGCATCGGAAGAGGAATAAAATGATATTTAAACACCTGTCTGTGCAGCTTTTAAAGCTGTTTGAGCTGTTCTGACTGTCAGAATAACGTTTGGTGCTAAAGCAGAAGAATAACTTAATTAAACGGCGTCTGATTGGTCCGTTCTTCTGCAGGACCAGAAGTCAGTTAATGGTATTTAAATCCAAATGATCAATTTAAACCCTTTATTGGTTGTTGTTGTATTTTTTCCATTTCATGTGTCTGTTTTTAAAACGCGAGGAGCTTTACAAAACATTTAAAAACACAAAGCATCAGGAAATAACACTAAAATGAGCAATAACAGCATCGGAAAAGGGATAAAATGTCATTTAAATGCTTCTCTGTGCAGGTTTTGAAGCTTCCATGAGCTGTTCTGACTCCAGGAAGGAGTTTGTTCCATGTTTTGGGGCTGAAGCAGTAAATAAATGCTTCCTGTATGATTTCTATGATGGACTTAACAAGGAGGTACAGTTTAAGGCGTTTGGAACTAACAGGTGATCTGTTCAGGCAGGTAAATGTTGAGCTGCAGTCGTCCAGGTGGGAGAAAATGAGTCTAAAATCTTCTCGACGATGTTTGTGAGGAGTTTCGGTTTGACGTTTGCGATATTTCCAAGCTGCAGGCAGCGGATTTGGACCAGAGTCCTGATGTGTTGGTTAGAACGGACGATGCTACGAGTTTATTTCTGAGTGATGTTGTTCAAAATAAGGTTAAACCAATTATCAGGACTTCAGTTTTATCTGTGTTCAGTTATGCAGAATTAGCTGTGATCCAGCTCCTGGTTGCAGGTTTGAGGTGTTTTCTGTCGTTTGTTGTTTTTCGTCACGGCTGAATTTGGTTGAAACCAAAATATATTCCCATTAAAATGTAACTGTGAACGTTGTTTAGTTGTACAAGGACGTCAGTGTTTGGTTTGAGTTGTGCAGAAAGTGTAGATTGTTGTGATAATCGGGTAAATTAGACACATAAAGCTGTGAGTCATCAGCGTATAGTGATAGTACACAGTGGTGATATAATGTCAGTCAGAGGTGACAAATATGCAAATAATTATAACTATATCAAATGTTACAAGAAATAAGTAACAAGTAGATGGAAATACCATCATAGTTATAATTAATACACTTAAATACAGGATGAGTTTTAAAGAAAATAAAGGCAAACATACTATAAAAATAGAAAATCTTTGTTTAAAGACAATATTTTCATACATAATTTTTCTTTCCAGTAATGTCCAATATTAGTCAAATGATTAATAATTCAAAAAAAGAGTAATTTTAGGATGAAACACTGTAAAAGAACAAATTCTAATTCATATTAAATGATTTATATATATATTTTAAATAGATTGTGGATGTGGACTTTATTTACAGTTTAGGCTTGTTATTTTTGTTGTTGGGTTTTTTTTGTACATTATTGTTTTTTGTTTTTGATTTTTTTGTAAATTCAACAGACATTTCCTGTAAATTAAGAAATTAGGGAAAATCTGTAAAATAACAATTTTAACAAATTTACCATTTTTTTAATCTTTAAAAATTCATGTATATATATATATATATATATATATATAACATTTCATTTGACAAGTATCTTATCTATTTAAATCAGGCAGTAAAACCTGTAATATAATGGTCAGATACTGTATAAGAACAATAGACATTTATTTTTGATTGCAGATTTTTTGTCTTTTTTGCAGTCGACGTCTAAATAACAACAATCTTCTATTATTTATTGTCTGTAATTTATGTAAGTGGAGGAAAAAAGTAGAATATGATGAAAACAGGATGATAAAGTGAAGAAAAAGAGGAAGAAGTTTAAAATAAAACACAAGGAAAATAATAAAGATGTGTTTAAAGGAAGGAGGCGATCTGTTGGTCGGTCCCCGCGGCAACGCCCCTCCTCCATCCTCACGCTCCAGCAGCTCTGATTGA
>NW_007578797.1:191671-193237 GCF_000690725.1 Stegastes partitus | reverse complement strand
CTGGTGACTAAACATGTGCACTAAATATAACCGGGGCCTCTGGGTGTTTGTTGTTTGGGGGGATTTGTTGACTGTTGTGTGTGTTTGTGTTTGTTTATTGTGTGCGTTCCTGAAGCTGAAGCTCTCGTCTGCACGTCGATTTCCATAAAACGTCGACTCGTCTCAGACGCTAGTCGGTGCAGGTCTCACAGACAGACAGCAGACGTCCTGCAAAGTGTGTGTTTGGCCTTTTGGGTGTAAAATCCAGCGACTGTTGTGAGAACAGACGCTCAGAAGAAATCCTGTTTGCTTCTGCTGCTGCTGCCAGGCGTCCAGGTGATGAAGACAATGAAGCAGGTGTCGCTCAAAAAACCACAAGTTTGTCGTGTTTGGAGTCGCTTACAAACAGTTTAGATGAAAAAACTACAATAATATAAGGGAACAATGAGTGAAAATCAGGCGGCGATGAGGCCTGATGTTAATAGTGGAGAACTGTGTCATTCACAAACTAAAACAATGAAAATGATGCAAATGTCTGCAAAAAAAGCCTTTTTTGTTTACTGCTAATTTAAATACAGTTAAAAATTGTCTGATTTTATAGTCAAACATTTTCAAAGAATTAATTATAAACATTTATCAGACTCCATCAACTTTTATTTTGAAAATTAACACTTTTTTTTCTCAATATTTTCTGCAATTAGCATCCGTTTTCTGTAATATTAATATATACTGTAGTTCTATTTATGTATAGTATATTCATCACATGCAATATGGACCCCAGGAAGAATAACCAGTGCTTCTGCTGGTGCTAATGGGTTCCTAATAAACGAAACCAAACGAATATTGCATTCAATTTAATTTTTAATCATTTTTCAGTCCTTGTTATACATAATTTGCAAACATCTGTAAGATAAGATGTTTTTGCTGATTTATTTTGGTAAATTAGTAATTTTTTTCCTCAAGATTTTAATCATTATTATCTGTAATTTAACTAAAAAAAAAAAAAAGAAGAAAAAAAATGTAAATACCACTTTAATTGTATTGTCAAATAATATTATGGCAAATATCTATATGTCACTATGTTTTTGCTGATTTATTTCGGTAAATTATAATCATTATTTTCTGTAATTTAACAAAAAAAAATTTCAAATACTGCTTAATTTTATTGTTAATTAAAATTACGGCAAATATCTATATATTGTTATTTTTTGCTGATTTAAATTTAACTAAAAAATTTTGTAGTTTTGTGTAAAATATTATAAAAGAACAAATTAAATTCAAAACGACAGATTTTGATATTGTTTGCAGTTTTGTCTGGATTTTCTTTTCTTTCTGTTTTTTGTAAACTAATGCTTTTTTCCATGTGATTTTAAAAGCCATTATTTGTAATTTACCAAAAAAGAATATATATATATATATATATGTCAAGGCCCAGATTTCAGTCAGAATTAGATGGAATTCTGATCTGGACCAGTCCTGAATGTGCTCATCAGTCATCAAAGAAGATCGCAAAACACTTGAAACGGGTCAATTCAGTTGTTTCAAAATGGACAAGACTGTGCATTTATTAAAAACAGTTTCCTTTTT
>NW_007578797.1:182889-191651 GCF_000690725.1 Stegastes partitus | reverse complement strand
CGTAGATAACGAGAGCATCAGCCTCCTGACCTGAACAATCGTTAAATTCTGACTCACGTCTGTCAAGGACGTCAGACGCTGAAACGCTCCATCAGTGTGTTTAGAAAAATAAAGAAGATCCACAGAATTCATCACGATTCTAACGTCTGTGAGAAAGAAACGAGTTTCTAAAGAAGCTCAGAGAATCGTCTGTGAGACGACGTGGCCTTCTCCGTTTGTTTTCCGTCCTTTCATTCTCCTCCATTACCTCCGACTGTTTTAATCCTTCAGTCCACTTAGAAACAACGGGTCGGTCCGACAATGCGACACCTTTATGCTCGAGTGTCTCTTCTGTGGACAAAGACGTCGGGCTGTGAATGAACGAGCTGCTTTTGTAAATGTCAGCACCTGCCGGGCCGACACTCGACTCTGCAGAACTTTGACCTCCTTCAGACCAGAACCCAGAGTTCTAACTATGACCAAAAACCTACAGGTTCACAACTTGAGGTTTTTATTTTGAGCTTTACGAGGAAACAAAACAGGAAAATTTGTCCAAACTGACTTCAGCTCGAGGTGGTCGGTACCAAAGATCCAGACTTCAGGTTTAACTGCAGCCAGTTGTTAGAAATTAGCAGCAGCCGAGTCCTTGATTGTAGGATTACAGGACGACTCTTATTATCGCTGTATAGCTAAACTGAACTCTCAAATGTGTTTTGATTGAAACAGTTTTTCTGCCGGTTTGTTTCTCATCAGTTGATCTTTCCAAACCGGTCTCATATCAGACGGACTCGTCAGCTGTTTAACCCAGAAAATGTCTGAGAAGCTTCACATATGAAGCTATCGAGTCGTATTTTAACCCAAACCAGGACGTATTTCCAAACTCTAACCAGGTAGCTTTGGTGCCGAACCTGAACTGAGCTTCTAACATGTAGAAGCGTTTAACAACGTGCCAGAACCAGAACCAGAACGCAAGTAAAACCAATGAAACGTCCATCACAGGTCATCATCTACGCCTCCGTTTACGTCAGAACTAAACTGCATTTCCTTCACAACGTTTTCTGGATGGAAGCTCTGACGGTGCATCCCAACGTTCTCATACAACTAATCTGTGTTCTGAATTCACAGAAAAGCCCTTTTGCTCTGAAACAGGTTTAATTTTCACTTTTCCGTGTCCTGATCGAGGTGAACATCCGTCTTTGTCAAACACGTTTACATGTTAGAAGCTCGGTTAAGGTTCGGCAACAAGATGACCTGGTTTGGAAAAATGTCCTGATTGTGGTTAAAACACGACTCTTTGGCTGTTATTGATCCGTCGCCTCCATTTTCTGGGTCACCATGGTGACAAGCCCCGCCTAATCAAGTGTATATAATTGGCTGATGTTAGGAACAAACGTAATGCAGACAACATGTTTCCCTCAAAAGCTTCACTGAGGATTTGGTCGTATCGGACGGTGCTGCTGTGATGAGCAGCTGCTGATGTCTTACAGCCACATCCAGACCAACTGAAGTCCTGATCACTGGTTCAATTTCACACATTCTGATGAAACTCACGACTGATTTCATATCCTCAGCTTTAGCAACAAACACGCCTCCTACAACTCAAAAGCCTGATCAGCTGAACGTCTGGGCTCTGATCATTAACGTGGTCGCTGCTCGTTAGTGAACTCTGATTTCCTTCCTTTACATATCGACCTCCCGCTGCACCGCGGGTCAACACGCCGTCCACCTCCGACCTCCGCCTGCACCCCTTTAAACTGCTTTCTGGGGCAGAGCCCAACACACTCGGCCTTTGTTTCTGGGGGTTCGCCTCGTTGACCTGCAGCCGCCCAGTTTGCTTCCTGCTTTAATGCACAACACACACACACACACACACACACACACACACACATGGGGAGCTATTGTGAGGAGGAGGAGGAGGGTCTGAAGGCGATGACTGATGATGGCGAAGAAAGAGCCTCCCTCTGTCTGTTAACACCCATAAACTACCAATCTGTCAGGCCGACACCATATGTGAGCGAGCGCCGGGCGCGCTGGCCGGTTTCCGTCTCGAGGGACGGCAGTTGGAAAGCCTGTAGCTTCTGTCTCGATTGGTCACGGACGTCTCGCACGGTTTTGGGGGAAAAGGCGTTGCGGCGTTTCTATTTTTTTTCTTGGCGGCGGCAGCAGATGTGACTGAGCGTTGATGAGGCTTCGGCGTCTGTCGGCGGCAACAAAAGCCCTCGTTTACAGTCGAATAAACAGTCAGATAAATAAGGAATAGACGCTGAACAGGCGCCCAATCGAGTCGAGATGCTGGACGGTAATGAACACTTCTGGAGGAATAAAAACTGCTCATTCATTAAAACGGTAACAGCGGTAATAACGCTACGACTGCAGCTGCTGCTACACGGACGCTATCAGACGAACCAGAATAAGAAGGTTCAGGCTTGAAGGCAGGCAGGAAAAATGTTAATATATCCTAGTTAAGGCTAAAAGGTGAAGCCTTTAACCCCCATAACACCATAGTTACTGTCAGGCATGGAGGCGGCAGCATCATGCTCTGGTTCTGTTCTGCTGTAAATCTAATACTAATGAAGAAGGAGGATCACCTCCATGTTGTTCAGGAAAACCTGAAACCATCAGCAGAAGGTTGATCTTGGACACAGTTGGATGTTTTTTTGTTTTTGTTTTATAACTTAGGTAATTTTGGACAGCTTTTGAGTCATTTTGGATGAAGTTTGAGTAAGTCTGGATGATTTCTTTGTCTTTTTGGACCAGGTTTTAGTTAATGTGGATGAGTTTTGAGGTATTTTCGACAATTTGTTATCATGTTCGATGGCTGATTTTGGACAAATTTTCAGTTTGGACAGCTTTCCAGTCATATGGGACACATTTTAAGCTGCTCTGAACAATTTTGAAGTCATTTTGGAAACCTTTTGTCATTTTCGAAAAGTGTTAAGTCATTTTGGACATTTTTGTTTGTGAAGAGTTTCCAATAAGTCTTGACTTTTTACAACAGAATGATTGAAACACAACCGACCATCAGGCATGGAGGTGGCAGCATCATGCTCTGGTTCTGTTCTGCTGTAAATGGACCAATGAAGAAGGAAGATCACCTCCACGTTGTTCAGGAGAACCTGAAACCATCAGCAGAAGGTTGATCTTGGACACAGGTGGATGTTCCAACCAGACAATGAGCCCAAACACACATCAGAGTGGAGAAGAAATGGTTCCATCAGGCTGGAATGAAGGTTCTAGACTGGTCTCCCCAAAGTCCTGACTGGAACCATCCAGAACCTGTGGACTGATGAAGAAACAGAAAGACGAGTTTAGTTGAACTACAGCAGTTTTTTCAGCAGATGTGTCTGAGCGTTGATGAGTCTTCGGCGTCTGTCGGCGGCAACAAAAGCCCTCGTTTACAGTCAAATAAACAGCCTGATAACGAATAAGCAGTGAAACACTCACACACATACGTTCATTGTGCTCAGTCGCACAATGGAAATACACAGAGATACTGGATGGTGAAATGCAATGAACACTTGTGCAGAAATAAGAGTGAAAAACTGCTCATTCATTAAAACGATAACAACCCGGTGACAGCGGTAATAATGCTACGGCTGCTGCTGCTGCTACACGGATGCTATCACAAGCACCAGAATAAGAAGCGAGAAGATTAAGGCTCAGAGGAAGGCAGATAAAGAAAAGAGAAATGATTTAATATGTCTGGAGGAGGGAAGGTAAGGCCCTCTGATCCCAGCAACACCAAACCCACCACCGAGCACGGCGGCGGCATCATCATCTGAACCGTACGCTGGATTACCTCCACTTTCATCAAGGAAATCTGAAATGATCCCCCAGAAGGTTGGATTTTAGGAACAGTTGGGTGTTCCAACCAGACAATGAGCCCAAACACACATTGAAAGTGGTGAAGGCGGAGTTAGATCAGGCTGGACTTAAGGTTTTAGACCGGCCTCCTGCTGACAGCGCTAATGCTGCAGCTGCTGCTACCACACGGCCGGCATCACAGAAACTAGAATAAGAAGAAGATTAAAGCTTAACGGCAGGCAGGAAAAACATATATCTGTGGTGCATATCCTAGTCAGGTCATTTAAAGTGTTCAGAGGAGAGAAGGTGAGGCCTTTAACCCCAAGAACACCAAACCTACCATCAGGCATGGAGGTGGCAGCATCATGCTCTGGTTCTGCTTTACATAAAGTACGATCACCTCCACATTCTTAAACTCTCACCCAGAAAGTTGATCCTAGACACAGTTCCAACCAGACAATGAGCCTAAAAACACAGAGAAATGGTTCCATCAGGCTGGAATGAAGGCTCTAGACTGGTCTCCCCAAAGTCCTGACCTCAACCCACCAACCAGAAGCTTCTGGATGGAAAGCAAAGGAACGTGCTGGTGTGTTACCTTTGATCAGTTTCTCGGTTGTTATTGTTGCTGTGTGCTTTCTTCAGGGTTTTTTTCTCTTTGCTGTTGAGCTGGACCTTCATGATTCCCTTTGTATGTAGTGTTTGATGTGGGATTCACGTTGTTTTGAATCCGGAGGGACTCATTTATGACGCGTACCTGTCTCCGGTTGATTGGTCGAACTCTGACAAATATCCAGCCGAGGGCTAGTAGGGATGTGTTGTTTTTGAATTGAGTTGGGAAATCGCTAATGGAGATAATTCTGAAATCTGGAGAAGGTGAGGCCTTTAACTCCAACAACTAAACCTACCATCAGGCATGGAGGTGGCAGTATCATGCTCTGGTTCTGTTCTGCTGTAAATCTTCACCCAGAAGGTTGATCTTGGACACGGTTCCAACCAGACAATGAGCCCAAACACACAAAGAAATGTTCAGTCAGGCTGGAATGAAGGTTCTAGACTGGTCTCCCCAAAGTCCTGACCTAAACCCACCAACCAGAAGCTTGTGGAGGGAAACGTAAGAACATAACTGAGGTGAAAATGGTCAAAAGACATTTAATCAAACGTTAACATTTTAGACTCGGACGATTTTGTCAAATTTCCAGAAAACCTAAAGAACCAAAATGTGTCGTTTGCTTTAATTAAAGCGTTTTATTCTAGAGAGTCAATGGAAACCGGAGACTACCAGGATGCACCAGGGAACGTTTAGAACATGCAGGTGTTGGTAGAACGTGGTCTGGCTCTTTGTAGCCGCTACTGAACCTGTGATTTATTTATTTCCTGTGTACGTAGCGCAGCACATAAACACAGGCTGCACCGACAGCATTTGTCAGGATTTGACAGACAGTGTGATCCAGCGTCTGCAACAACCCCCATCCTGTCACACACACACACATATATATATATATATATATACAGAGCCGGTTATCAGAGGAGGTCTCAGCGTTTATACTTTGAGATCAGGAGCATGACATGAGAGGTTTCCCCCGAGACACAGGGAGGCTGGCGGATGAAGGCAGGAAAGGATTGATTCTGGGGGGAAGAAGAAGCAAAAGAAAGGCAGACGGGGAGGGAGGAGGGTGAAGGGACGGAGGTGGAGGATGTCGGAGCACCTCGGTGGTGTTTACAGGCGTCCAGGACTCAGCCAGGAATCCTGATGGCTTCTATGCTTCTTGTTTTGCTTAAATCGCCATCAAGGTTGCATCAATGGAGGAGAATGCTTTCACATTAAAAGCCCCTTAAAGCAGCACTTTCCTGTTATTTAATATTCACATTCGTCTTTTCGTTGTTTATTCCGTTACCTTGTCGGCGCAACAAAACAAAAGATTAAAACAAAGAAAGGATGGTTTTATGATTAATTTGGATGTTGTTGTTTCAGACGTGGACGCCCACCTCCCAGCTGATTCTCCTGTTTTACCTTTGATCAGCTTCTCGTTGTTTCTTTAGGGTTTTTTCCTGCTTCTGAGCCGGACCTTCATGATTCCCTTTGTACGCAGCGTTTGATGTGGGATTCACATCGCTCTGAATCTGGAGGGACTAATTTATTCCTGACACGGGATCTGACGAATAGCCAGCCGAGGGCTCGCGTTGTTTGTGAAAGTGTTTGAGATGATTCTGGACGAGAAACGTATGTTCTGGTTCGTCTTTAGTTTCAGTGACAGCGATCGTAAAACACTGTGAAGCTGAGAACAAGCGTTGAATGAAATCAGTGTTTCTGGTTCGTGAGGTGAATTACATTCATGGAGACGGCAGGTGAACATGAATAAAGGTTAATAAAGATCCCGTCAAGGGCAAACAAACGCCTTTTATTTAACGCTAGGCAGCTTTAATATCACAAAACTGTGAATGACTTGTACTGAAAAAGGACACATGTAGACCAGTAGTTCACTCACTGACCTGGATCGCTTCATTTATTCACGTCTTTTAGAGTCTAGAAGTCTGAAAACACAATTATTCTTTGTCCAAAGAAGAAAATGTAGTTCAGCCTCTGAACGTTTAACGCTGTAGTGACTCGAGGAAGCAGCCACTCGGACTAGGAACGGGTTCATGATGGCAAACTGGAGTCGACTGGGACGGCGTTCATACCATTAATGACTTCAATTGAAAAAGAAACTTGTAGGCTACGGTTACACTCGTTAGCCTACGTTGCTAAATTCGTTTACCTCCATCAGAGTCTAGAACACTGAAAAGAGTTATTCTCTGTCCCGTTAAGCCGATTGTTAACCAAAAGGGCAAAATAAGAAGGTCGTGCATGTCTGGAGATGTTAGCTGTAGTACCCGGTTGGTCCAGCAGGTGGTGTAGCGACCAGAGGAGGCGGCTGTTTCATGGTCACAAGCTGAGAGCCTTGTTTAGCTAACAGCTAGCACCGTGACAAAGACTTGTGTGGTTTTTCATGATATCTGACCAGAATTTGCAAACCGGAGTTAACTGGGCATTTATATCACTCATGACAGCAACTGAAAACTGGTACGATTACATTCATGAGCATACGTTGCTTAATTTGTTTACCTCCCACTGAAAACACAGTTATTCTCTGTCCACAAGCGTGCCAAAGGAGATGTTAATTGATTAATTGTCATTAATAATTTAGCTGATTATAAACATCATGCAAAATAAGAAGGTTGTGCATGTCTGGAGATGTTAGCTGTAGTACCAGGTTGGTCCAGCAGGTGGTTCCTGTTTGTAGCGACCAGAGAAGGCGGCTGTTTTGTGGTCGAGTTTAGCTAGCAGCTAGCATCATGATGAAGACTTGTGTGGTGGTTCATGCAGACTGGAGTGGACTTGGATGGCGTTTACGTAGCCGAGTTCCTGTTTGAGGGAGAATTAGCTTCGTTAGCTTGTTGATGTTTAATGTGTTTAGAGATGTTGGTGAGTTGGATCCAGGACGAGGATCGACTAGATGATGTGTTTATAGAAGGACTGTTGGAGGTGAAGCGGTTTGATGAACAGTGTTGGGAGACGTTCTGACAGAGTTCTAAAGGCCTCTTTGTGCAGCTGAAGGCTGTAAATCTGAAAGCTTCTGATTGGACGTCTGTCCGGCCTCATGTACAGCCACAGACTAAAGGCTGCTGCTGCTGCTGAGGAAAGGTTGCAAACATCCAGTTTGCTGCAGCCGGTCCGAGTCCGATGCAGCTCCAGGGACTCGTTTAATCACTTAGTCGGAGTCACAGGAGCTCTTTGGCCAATCGTGCTGCAATCACAGGGCGCAGCTGAAAAGGATGAAAAACCCCCGAGAGCCTCAGAGGAGAGCCGAGCTTCCACCCACGTCTCCAACAAGAAACCAGACGTCTGCCACACAGAGAGCAGCGACACGATGAGGTCCGACCCGATGAGGTCCGACCCGATGAGGTCCGACCCGATGAGGTCCGACCCGAAGACGGACCGTCGGGTTTAAAGCAGCTGCCAGCGCGGCGCTGCAGAGTCGAGGCGTCGCGTCATTAAACAGAAACACTCGTCTGCAGCGACGCCCAAAACTCAAACACATGCAAACGGCCTTAAAACGGAAACACATGCGAGCAGCTCGTAGATCCTGGAGCTGCTCGGTCCGCTGCCCCTCAGACACCAGGATCAGAACCAACCCCGAGCTCCTCTGAGCCGCCGTCGTTTGTTTCTGCTTTCTGGAGAACTCGTTGACCTCAGACTGGTGGTTCTGGACCGACAACAGCTGTTTAATTACAGCATGATGCTCGTTTAGCAGAACAGCAGATCTGTAGAGGACTTCAGTGTCCCCCGTGTTCGGCTGTTAGAAGTCGTGTGTGGTCCATATCTAACCGCACGTCTTCAGATCTGATCGGTTTTGCGTTTTTGAACAAAAGAAACAGATGATTGATCCAAGAGAAGCTGTTTAGTGTCATATTTTATCATATTTTGGATTTAAAACGAACTAAACCAACACATAAACTCGTGCAGCAGCATCTCTGAGTGCTGCAGACGTTATTTTTATTATAATTCTTCCTCTTCTGTCGTCTATGAACCACCAGGACAGTCTATGTGATGTGATTCTGCACCATGTGGTAACAGAACACAACAAAACGTTCATTTTATCATCATTTTAGGTTTGTTTTTATAACTCAGAGCAACATTTGCAGCTCCGTCTGCAAGAAAACCTCTACGGGGAACGAACATGAACCCAAAACGAGGCTACGTGTCGATTTCTTCAGTATTTAACTAAAACCAGCGTCTTTGTTGGACTTTAACGTATAAAATGTTAAATTTCGGACGTCCAAGCGGCCGCTCCGACCGGAACAAAGACACCGAACCTCCTGCAAAAGTCTGAGGCTTTTATTTGATCGTAGAAACTCAACGGCGCTGAAACGTGCAGCCAGAGGTGAAGCTGATTTACATAAATCACTTATGCGAGAGACTCGGACCAAAAAAAAAAAAA
>NW_007578797.1:179706-182844 GCF_000690725.1 Stegastes partitus | reverse complement strand
GTGTGTGTGTGTGTGTGTGTGTGTGTGTGTGTGTGTGTAAATAAGGTCACATCCCAACATTTCTACATTCATTCTCATTAAATCCAAACGGGTCAATGCATGCGAACAGTGAGCAGCACCGAATCAATATGCAAACACTTAGAGCAACAAACACGCATGTAAATCCAGACGCAGCAGCAGCAGTGACGGTGAGGAGAAAGAGGAGAAGGAGGAGAAGGAGGAGAAGGAGGAGAAGGAGGAGAAGGAGGAGAAGGAGGAGAAGGAGACTCGGGGTTCTGATCGATACCATCGACCGGCGCCGGCCTTCGGATGCCGGAGGCCGGCGCTGTGAGGTAATCAGGGTTATAGCTGCACGCCGAGGAGGCCGAAGGGAAGACGGATGGGAGGGAAGAAGAGATTAGAGGGTGAGGCGAGGAGGGAGGAGGAGGGAGGGAAGGAGGCGAGGAAAGGAAGCAGAAATGATACGAAGACTTTGAAGCAGAAGGAAAACCCGAGCGTCTGTCTGATGAAGCACGTTACTGCCGTTACTGAATATGTGAACAGTGTTGGTTCAGTTCAGCTCCTGGTGTTCACAGGAGGACAAAGAAAAGATCAGAAATAAGGTCCAAATCTGATTAAAAAAAACGGCTAAAAATCAGACAAAGTCACTGGATTTCAAACATCCAGTTAAAAAATATAAAGAAATGTTTGAACACACAGAGTTTCGAGGCTCTGATGTGACTTCTGGTTCTGCTCGCTTTAGCGCCTCGAAGTTCTAGTTGTTGCTGGAAGACTTTTACATCCAGACTGTATTAAAAATAAACACAACCAACAAAACAAGTCACATTTTTTAAAAAAAAACCCCGAAACAAAATATGTTAAAAAAAAAAACTGCAATTTTCCAAAAACTGTTAAAAGTTAAAAAAAAATAAAAAAAGATCAAATATCTGCAAAATAACTCTGTTTTTATAGAATATAACTAAATAATGGGATAAATTGTGGGAACACACTGTGCAGGAGAAAATTACATTTTGTAAAAATAGAGATTTAAAAAATGTGGACATTATTCACAGTTTTGACCCTTTTTTTTTCTTTTTCCTTGTAGTTAATATTTAATTTGTACTTTTTCAGGTTATTTTACTTCATGTCGTCTTTAATTGAACAAAACAGTCATGACCATCATTTTATAAATATACATCTGTCTGGAAAATTATGAAATGTTTTGCTGGTTGAATTACAAATTTAAAAACAAAACAAAAAAGTTTAAAAAGCAACAACAAAACAAACAAACAAACAAACAAACAACAGGGAAAAGCAGTGAAATAACAGAAGTAAATTAAAAGAAGTCAAAGATCAGGAACAAATAAAGAGACGAGATTATTTGTTGTAATCAGCTAAAAATGTCAATATTCAGAAGATGTGAAAGTAAAATTAGTATTGTTACTATTATTATTATTGTTTATTTGATGGTTTTGTAAATAATTTCCATCATCATCTGGATGACAACAGATCCAGAAGAGACACATAAATGTCAATTAAACGTCAGATCAACGCCCCTGAAGCGTGAAACCAGAGCTGAACGTTCAGCAGACGGAGGTGCGTTTGTTTCGTGACGCCTCGTCTCCGGAGACGACCCCCACCGAGTGGGTTTGCAGGTCAAAGCCGGCGATAAGCGGCGAGTTAACGGAGACCTCTGCTGCTGTCAGACACCATGAGGAGGAGGAGCTGTCATCACATGAAGCTCAGCGTTCAGGGAGACGACGGCTAATTAACCATCACCTGATCATTAATTATTAATGAGCTGCTGCTGCTGTTTGGGGGAAATGAAACCAGAATCATGAAGTTTAAAGATCAGAGCGTTGATTCAGTCTGTCAAGATACCAGCTGAGGTTACATCAGGTCAAAGATTCTGTGAAGGAAAGATTTGATTTTATATTATCACTATTTTAGATTTTTTTTTTTTCTATTTTAAGGCCGTAGTTTACATTTTTGAATTCAATTGACTTTAGATTTTAAAAATATTTAGATATATTGTAAAAACAATTTGCTGTTATTTTACATGAGTTTGCATTTTTAAAAAAAAATAACATTATTGTTTTTTCTATTTAAAATCTATAAAGTAGTTTTATTTAAATTCGATGTAATTTTTTTTTTTTTAAACAGGTATTTGCTCATTATTTGAAAGACAAAACATGAATTAAGAAATAAAGGAAGTTTTGTAAAATGGCATGATATGGAGACGGATTACAGAACAAACATTATGGATTTACACAATAACTGTGAATAAACAAAGAAAAACAAAAACAGGCTAAACCTTAAATTAATAACATTTTTTTGTTAATCTGAACTCAAAGATGGACTTTTTACTAATTTAAATGCATTAACAAACAATTTGACAGTAAAATGTTGGAAAACAATCAGTTTTTGTAAAAATACAGATTTTTTTTCTAACGTGAATTTTGTTTAGATTTATATATAATATCTACTTTTGTTGTGATTTGTTATTTAGAATTGAACAAAACCTGTAAAAAAAAAATCTGTCAAATATATATTTTTGTAAATGTTAGTTTTTCTTTTAGGGAAGTGAAATTTGGCTCAAGGTGGCGAAAAATGATCATTTATCAAGTTAATTTAATTAAGTTACTACAAATTCAATTGAAAAAAAAAAAGATCATTTAGTGAAGATGTTTTTGTTGTTGATGTTAATCTGAGCTCAGAAACGGGACTTTGTGATTTTAAATGCAGAAATTTAAACTTTGACAGGAAAACATTGTGAAATAATAAATCACTGTTTGTTAAAATACAGATTTGTAACGTGGATTTTGTTTAGATGTTTATATTATATGAAGTTTTGTTATTTATTTAGAAATTAAACAAAAAAACAAAACAGGGAAAATCTGTAAAATAACAACAAATTGTTCAAAAAATGTTAAAAAAATGAGAAAAATGAACATTTATTGAGTTGATTTAATGAATTTACAACAACTTTAATTAATTTAAAATAATCAATTAATGCAGAAATTTTAGTTTAAGTCGTACAAACTATGAATCACGTCACACGACTCGTTACAGTGAGATTTTCAAATTAAAAGCTCCATCTAATAATTAATTTAAACACTAGTAGCCACATTCTCCTCTAACTGTGAACTCATTTTTAAC
>NW_007578797.1:175130-177225 GCF_000690725.1 Stegastes partitus | reverse complement strand
ATCAAAAATATGTATTTTTTTAAAGAGTAAATAATTTTTTCCACAATTTTTTACCATTAAATGACAGTTTTATTGTATTAAATCTGCTAAAACAGCACCTCCACCCAGATTTTCTAGTATTATTTGAAAGAACGACATATTACATTACAATTTTTTTAAAATATTATTTTACAAATTTTGTGAAATCACAAATATCATAATTTATAAATTTTTAAAATAATAATTTACTTGTTATCTGTGGAAAAAAACAAAACAAAACTGTTGAAATTAATAACGTCCACATAAAAAATTTGTATGTTCATAAAGTATAATTTATTCTTTCACAAGTTTTTTTTTACCCCCATTACATTACAATTTTATTGTATTAATTCAGCTAAAACAGCACTTTTTCCAGATTTTTTTTCCTATTATTTGAAAGAAACTGACTGCAAAATATTTTATACATTTTTTAAAATTATTATTTTACACTTTTTCTTTTATTTTGAAATTAGAGAAAATATTGTTGAAATACTACTACTACTACTACTACTAATAATAATAATAACATTAATAAAGTATTCATTTACATGTTATCTGTGGGGGAAAAAACAAACAAACAAAAAAAAGCCTGTTGTAAATTGTAAATAACGTCCACGTCAAAAATCTGTATTTTTTGTTTTTGTTTTTCACAATTTTTTACTATTAAATTATTTTTGTTGTAATAAATCAGCTAAAACTGCATTTTTTTCTACAGATTTTTTATTATTATTTGAAAGAAAGCGACTGCAGAATATACATTTTTAAAAAAAAAAACATTAATATTTTACACAGTTTTCTTTTATTGTGAAATCAGAGAAAATATCCAAACTTTTTTTTAAAGCACCAATTAACACGTAAACACCTCAGTTTAATATAAATAACGTCCACATGAGGATTCTGTGTTTAATAAATGATTCATTCTTCTACGTCACTGGATTGTTTAGGAATCATCTGAAAACATCTTGTCCTGCTCAGCGGTTGTTCTGCTGCTCGTCAGCGGTCGGTTTCGTGACCCGGTCCTGTCTGTTCTGGGCTTTTTTTTTGGGTCGTTATTTAAATGTCCTTTACTCAGATGGAGGTTCTNCCGAACCCGACTCATTCTGAGCCTTTGAGATTCGTCCTACGTCTTGTTGTGGATCTACAACGACGACCTGACGGCTGCTTCTAGAAAGACTAGAGAACGACGAGAGACTAGAGAGAAAGAACAAGAACGACAGAAGGTCCTGGTGACAACATCAAGGAAGTCGGAGATGAAGAGGACACGAGTGAAACTATTAATCGAAGTCAAACGAGGAAGCAAAGAGCTCAGACTGTTCTCATGCTTGACCGATGACGAAATCCGACATATACGCCAATTTTAAAGCCTTGACGTTGGACAACTGCAAGAAGAAGGTTTGAAGACGGACCCAGGAACTGGTGGAACCATCTCAAAGGCTTAGAATGAGTCCAGAGTTAGATTGAGTCCAAGTCTGTCTATAAACAACCACCAGATGACAACGACTGGAGCTGCAACAGCTAACGGCTAGAAGGTCCAAACTACAAACACCAAAGTCTGTCTAGAATAATAGACATTCTTCTAGAGTCCAGAACCAGCCGAACCCTGAAGAAGTGCAGACCACCAGGTTCATCACCACCAGGTTCATCAGCGGGTCGATCAGACATGTGGACGGACACGAAGCTCGTTTTCATTCATCGTCTTCCAGCTCGTGTCGGTTTCACGTCCATCAAACGTTCAGGTGAAGCTGAAGGAATGGAAGCAGATCTTTCTATAGTTCCAAACATCTGCTGCAGTTAATTTAATTTGCGGCGTTAAACCAGGAAGCGGCTGAGATTGATTGTGATGACAGTAATTAGCAGAAACACAGCGAGACTCTAATTAAGAACAATCGGTGTTAATGTCAGAGTTTGTTTTCTGAGCAGCAGGTTCAACGTTTCAGACGCTGTGAGACGTTCAGTCAGAAAACTGCACAGAGTCATAATAAACAGAATAAAGAGAGACGCTGAGGTTCTGACGAGTCCGGATGAAGAAACTAGAACATGTTAGAACCTGAAGATACACCGATGAACGTATTTAATC
>NW_007578797.1:174071-174880 GCF_000690725.1 Stegastes partitus | reverse complement strand
TGAGCGGCCGAACATCGAGGATAAAAATCAGCAGCGTGAAGCGAGAACGTGTCGGAGCGGCTTTCATCGGTCTTTGATCACAGATCCTCTTCCTGAAAAACCCGGAGAGTCGAGAAATAAAACACAGCGAGCGGCTAAAAGCTGGCGGATGAAAAGAAAGATCAGGATGAAAAGGAGGATGAAGCTCCTCACATTCCTCCGTCTGCTTTCATCTTCTGCTTCTTCTTCTTTGTTTCGCTGTTTACTGGTGTTCGGGTCGCGTCGGTTCGAAGTGCGTTTCTAATGAACACAAACCAAACGTCCTCGTGACCCGAGTGGAACCACAGATCCTATCGCAGGTCCAGGTTCTGTCCCTGAGAACAGCCCTGAACAGGAAGAAGGAGAAATTGGTTCCAGGCTGCCGAGAGAATGTCTTCCAGCTGGAAACCATTTCCAGAGGTGGAAGGTCGGCGGCTCGGCCCGACGCAACGCTAATCCGCCTCCGTCCCAAGACGAGGCCGAGGACGAGGAATTAGCCCGAGATAGGACGACTACCAGGCCGAGGACGAGGAGGAAAGTCAGGATTAGAACAATAAAAGGACTTAAGAGGTGCAATTACCTCCAGATCTGAAGCCAGACTGAGCAGAAGGTGAAGAGCTCAGAGTTAAAACAACGAAAAGACCAAAAAAACCCAGTCCAGGTCTGGTTCTGCTCATTCTGGGCCTTTGAGATGAGAGAAGAGGGCGGTTCAGGGATAAACAGGTCCAGAAATGAAGATATAACCCCCCAAAAAAGACCTAACATAGTCCAGAAAACATGAAGACACGAGG